>NW_015159823.1:67393-68726 GCF_001447785.1 Gekko japonicus
CGTGGCCTCGGGGCCCCGATGGTTCGAACATCCACTCTTCGAGGTCTTGCTCAGAACACCCCTTCTCCGAGGTAGCCCCCGGCTCTGGGAACAATCCCTTGTCAAACAGACTTTCACGTAATCCGCTCCCTCGACGGG
The DNA here is from genome assembly GCF_001447785.1 of Gekko japonicus. Taxonomy (NCBI): domain Eukaryota; kingdom Metazoa; phylum Chordata; class Lepidosauria; order Squamata; family Gekkonidae; genus Gekko; species Gekko japonicus. The sequence continues at coordinate 67,532 of NW_015159823.1, forward strand.
AGTACACCTCACGGGTGCCTTGAGTGTTGTACATAGTCCAGTCATCCTGCTGTTGAGTCTTCCGCGGACCCCAGTGCGAAGGGGTCGGAGGCGGCCAAGACAGATGTGCAGGCCGGCGGGGAATCGTTCCCCCCACGGCACCCTCCAGCGAGGCTGCCGTCACCAAAGGAGCGGAGGTGTGTGGGACCGATCCTGAATCCCCCTCCGTTTTCGGTAGGTCTCCCTCAGCTCCGCTCATGATCTTGCCAGATTCGGAACGATAGGAGAAAGGGAGTTCTAACAATATGTTGGATCCCCAAGCATCGAGAATAAATCCACGTTTTCAAGAAAAGCAAAATTTATTTCAAAGCGTTGAAGACATACTCAAACACGTTCTTTGTTAGAACTGGGGATACACAGTTAGGGCGAGCATAATAAAGGAAATTCAAACAGATACATATCCAATGAATAATATTCCCGCTGGCGGGCTAATGAAACGGTTGCGCGCCCAGTCCATGGGAACCAGGCAGAACATCAGACAAAACACAGGTGCAGTTCTCATGAGATAGCAATAGGCAAGCATTACAGCATCTTCTCCCCCACACATCCACCAGTAGTTATCTTAGGCATTCCAGCACAGAAGCAGGATAGTATAAACAAGCCGGGTGCAACAGGGTAAGGATATGTACACAGAGGTCACAGAAAACAGAATGGCAGCTTGTTGACAGGCACATGGACAATAGGGTCGCAAAGGATAGGGTTGAAAAGAGGTGGAGTCGGGGAACCTGGTAAGTCACCGGGGAGTCAGGGACGTATTCAGCACTGTTGGCTTTTCAGACCTCAGTATGGGTTACTGACTTAACAGAACATTCTTTTAAGAAGAATAAAAATAATAATAATCTTTCAATTTATTGATTGCTCAATCCTTGCAGAGCTGCCGGCTCTGTGATTTACAGTTACTCATGTGTTGACATGGGACTAACAATGACGGGGGTAAAAAAGGACAACATATATCATTTTTAATCACACACACTTCGCAGTCAACAGGGAGTTTGGTCAGTTGTAAGCATCAGACGTGTTCCGGCAGCATTCTTTAGTCTGCGTCGCTTGATGTCGTCAGCATTTTTCTCAGTTGCAGCGCACCACTGCCACTGTCTGGCCAGAATGGCCCATTGCAGGCTTTTCTTTGATGCTGCGTAGATCTCTCTCAGCTTTT
>NW_015159823.1:69132-80609 GCF_001447785.1 Gekko japonicus
CACGCTATGACGACAGAGGGGAAGACCCTCCTGCTGGTGGTGTGGAGCAACGCAAACCAAAAGATGCTGTTATTTCTTAAGTGGTTGACTGAAGACTGGCAGCACAGTCCGTTTGTGGTCCAAATTATGCACAGCAAAGGGTTGCCAATCCCCAGTTAGATGCAAACCAAAGAGAGAGATCATGGAATGGATCTGATTATTGTTACTATGGGATATGATTAGAGCGTTTGCCAAATGGATGAATATTATATAGGCATTTCTGCACTACCCACTTGGATGAACTTATGCAAAATGAGATATAATATGCATGGTTCGTTGGTGTTGATGGCGTTTGAATTGCTTCCAGTAAACTGAATACTGGGAAAAGAAATGTCTAGTCTTTGGAGACTTGTTTGGCATAATACGTCATGGTTGTTCGCTTCTTCACAACAATACCCAGTTAGGGGCAGGGGATGCCCTGGTTTGGAGCACCTCCCCCCGCTTCAGGGATGTCAAAAAGCAGGGGGATGGCCACTGGGCACTCTATTATACTCAATGGAAACTGTTCTCCATAGGGTATAACCAGGGGTCATTTTGCAGAAAAAGAGGTGCAGGAGCTTATTAGCATAACTCATTAGCATCACTCATTTGCATATGCCACACCCCCTGACATCACCGGACGTGTGTCCGAAGGTAACACCCACCGCTCAGGCTCCACTGGACTGTTTTGGATTGCTAGCTATTAGGGGGGGGAAGAATGTGCAGATCTGTCCTCGCAGAGGAGGGGGAGCTTGTACCTGAATAACACTTGGTCTTAAAGGTGCCACTGGACTGTTTTGGACCAGGGGGCTCTGCAACTTACCTGGCTGCTTCTTGCTCTGACTGAGGGCTGCTGGGAGCAGGGGGTGGGGCTTGTTGCATGTGCCCGCCCCCTGGGCTCTTTACTGCCGGAGTTCCACTCCTGTGTGCTCCCTGGGTATAATGGAGAATCGATCCATGGGTATCTGGGGCTTGGGGGAGGATGTTTTTTTGAGGTAGAGGCACCAAATGTTCAGCATAGCTGGTGGTGCTTCTGGAAAAAATAAACCTTCCACGTTTCAAAAAAAATTGACCAAGGGGTCCCTCCAATTCTATGAGACCCAAACGAAGGTGCTCCCATCCTCCATTATTTCCAAAGGAGGGAAAGCATTTAAAAGGAATGCTTTTAAAATGAATGCTTAAATGTGATTGCCAGGACTCCCTTCTGGCTTGCCAGCCTCACCTAGCAACCCTAGTGACATCACAAAAGTAATGTCACATCCTTGCTCATGGCTCCACCCCCAAAGTCCCCAGATATTTCCTGAGTCGAACCTGGCAGAGTGGAGAACGTGAACATCTTCTCCCATATTACAACTCAGGGCACCAAAGGAAACTGATAGGCAACAGATCCAAGACACCTGGAACTGGATAGCCCAGAATAGCTGGATCTTGTCAGATCTTGAAAGCTAAGCAGGGTCAGCCTTGGCCAGTATTTGGATGGGAGGCCACCAAGAAAGCCCAGGATCCTGTTCAGCTCAGATGTTTAACCAGAGGAAGAAGAAGAGATTGGATTTATACCCCGCCCTTCACTTGCAGTCTCAGAGCGGCTTACAAACTCCTTTCCCTTCCCCTCCCCACAACAGACACCCTGTGAGGTGGGTGGGGCTGAGAGAACTCTTGACACAAACTGCTCTTTTTCAAGGACAGCTGTGCCAGAGCTTATGACTGACCCAAGGTCACATCAGCAGGTGCAAGTGGAGGAGTGGGGAATCAAACCCGGTTCTCCCAGATTAGAGTCCGCACACTTAACCACTACACCAAACTGACACAGTGGCTAACTAGCTCCTCTGGCAGTCCAACAACAGGGCATAGAGGACGACACCTTTGGGTAGTGAATAGCAGGGCATAAATCCAATCTCTTCTTCTTCTTCTTCTTCTTCTTCTTCTTCTTCTTCTTCTTCTTCTTCTTCTTCTTCTTCTTCTTCTTCTTCTTCTGTCAGACCAATGGCCCATCTAATCCAGCAACCTGTCTCACACAGTGGCTAACTAGCTCCTCTGGAAGTCCAAGAACAGGGTGTAGAGGACGACACCTTTGGGTAGTGAAGAGCGGGGTATCAATCCAATCTCTTCTTCTTCTTTTTCTCTTCTAAGTCACGGCTACCCCAAGTGGTAAAGAATGCTAGATTATTTGGGCTTAGCATCCCGTTCTGTCGTGTAGAGCACCGTGCCCTTGAAGGCAGCAGCCAAAGCATTCCCTTTCCCTCTCCCACCCCTCACGCGAGCCAACCTGAAGCTAACAAGGCCTGAAGAGATGCCAGAATGAAAGAAGTGTGCGCCCCTTGCGCCTTGCCACAGACGGAGCCAAATCAATTCTCCCTGGGTGATGTTCATTAGGCACAACCAAGCAAGAAGCCTGTGGAGTTCAGTGGGGGGACGGGGGACTTCACGCATTCAAACACGTGTGTCAGATAGGACAAAGAGCTGCAGACCCGCGCAGTCTTTCGCTGATGCCTCCTTGTTCTCTCCCCCACCCCGTCAGCACTGGTTTGATGCTAGAGGGACCCACTTTGAATTTAATTGGTAGGAAAGGTGGAACGCAGCATGAGACTCGGTCAGAGGGGAAAGACGGGGTGCGGCCATGCACGGCGCTTCTTACATTCTCCCTTCTGCCACCTTCTGTCAGGAGTGCTTACTGTTCCCTCTAAGCTGAGTGAGTGTGAGCTGGCTCACAGGTTTTTAGCCTCCGGCTGCTCACACATTTGTGACGCAGCTCAGGAAGGAGGGCTCCGGCGCAGACTCATTGATGCGGCCGCCAAATCGCTCGCACACAACTTTGATGCCAGGAGCTCACAAAGGAGAATTTTTGCTCACAGGTGACGGTAAAGGTAAAGGTTCCCTTGCTCGAAAGCCAGAAACGGTGCTTATCTCCGTTTCAAAGCCGAGGAGCCAGTACTGTCCGAAGACGTTTCCGTGGTCATGTGGCCGGCATGACTAAACACCAAGGCGCACAGAACGCTGTTACCTTCCCACCGGAGTGGTACCTATTTATCTACTTGCAATTTCTTGCTTTCGAACTGCTAAGTTGGCGGGAGCTGGAACTAGAGACGGGAGCTCACTCCGTCATGCGACACACTCGGGTCTCGAACTGCTGAACTACCGACCTTCCACAGCCTGCAGTTCAGCGTCTTAACCACTTGAGCCACCGCAGCTCCTTTTTTGCTCACAGGACTCCACAGCTTAGAGGGAGCATTGTTTATGGAGTGAATGAACAGTGGGGGTTTACTCCCAGTTAAGTGTGTACAGGACTGCAACCTTGGGGTGCAAAGGGCAAAATTAACATGTACCTCCACCTTACAACGGATGGGTCGTTTGCGTGAAAAGTGCTGTCAAGTCATAGCTGGCTTATGGCGGCCCCATAGGGGTTTCAGGGCAAGAGACTTGCAGAGGTGGTCTGCCATTGCCTTCCTCTGCACAGAGACTCTGGAACGCCTTGGTGGTCTCCCGCCCAAATACATACCGGGGCAGACCCTGCTTAGTGTCTGAGATCCGATGAGATCGGGCTAGCCTTGGACATCCAGGTCAGGGCAATTTGTGGTTTACCCTGTGGGTGTATGTGGTGGCTCAAGTGGTTAAGACACTGAACTGCAGACCAGAAGGTCGGTAGTTCAGCAGTTCGAGACCTGAGTGCCGCATGATGGAGTGAGCTCCCATCTCTGGCCCCAGCTCCTGCCAACCGAGCTGTTCGAAAGCAAGGAATTGCAAGTAGATAAATAGATATCGGAGCTGCGGTGGCTCAAGTGGTTAAGACGCTGAACTGCAGGCTATGGAAGGTCGGTAGTTCAGCAGTTTGAGACGCGAGTGTGCCGCATGACGGAGTGAGCGCCCATCTCTAGTTCCAGCTCCTGCCAACCTAGCCGTTCGAAAGCAAGACATTGCAAGTAGATAAATAGGGACCACTTTGGTGGGAAGGGAACAGCGTTCCATGCGCCTTGGTGTTTAGTCATGCCGGCCACATGACCACGGAAACGTCTCCGGACAGCACTGGCTCTTCGGCTTGGAAACGGAGATGAGCACCGCAGCCCTAGAGTCGGATTCGACTGGCTTTCGAGCAAGGGAACCTTTACCTTCACTAGATGCAGAATACACACAATATAGCGACTAATTTCTAACGCAAACAGCCAGCCCTTAATGCAGTAGGCGCCCAGTCCTTGACAGCCCAGGTCTAGCCTGATCTCATCAAATCTCAGAAGCTAAGCAGGGTCAGCCCTGGTTAGTACCCAGATGGGAAACCACCAATGGAGACCTGGCAAGTAATGACAAACCACCTCTGTTCCATCTCTTCCCTTGAAAACCCTACAACAGGGGTGTCGAACTCATTTGTTATGAGGGCTGGATCTGACATAAATGAGACCTTGTTGGGCCGGGCCATGTGTGCCCAAAAAACCTAATGTCAGGTAGTGGAGATATAAACTTTATAAAGGACACAAACACAAAGGTTTTTTTAAAAAAACTTAAAATAAAAACGTGCTTAAAACATTAGCTCTGTAAGCTGCAAACCTACTTTTGATTGATCGGCATTCACCCCAGAAATCTCATGCTCAGAGTTCTGAGTCTGGGAGCCAGGGGAAAACATGAAATGGCTGAGTGACTAAGCGAGTCTGGTGAAGCAAGCTCTGATGCAGCAGCAGCAGCAGCAGAACTGGAAGCAGGAGACGGCCATTTCCACTGCGGGCCTGATGAAAGCCTGATCCAGCCCCCGGGCCGCATATTTGACACCCCTGCCTTACAGGGTCACCATTAGTCGGTTACAATTTGACAGCACTTTCCACCACTAATGTAGCATTTGTCCCGACCTGGATGGCCTGGGCTAGTTCAATGCTGTGAAATCTCGGAAGCTAAGCCCTGGTTGGCCCTGGTTAGTACCTGCATAGGAGGCCACCAAGCCCGACCAGGTCAGCTGCAGCTTGACCGCACTTTCCACCACCAATGTCGTATCCGCCCCAACCTGGATGGCCCACAACACTGTAGGCGACGCACCATTGGAGTTGGTAGAAGAAGAAGAAGAAGAGATTGGATTTATATCCCGCCCTTCACTTGCAGTCTCAGAGTGGCTTACAAACTCCTTTCCCTTCCCCTCCCCACAACAGACACCCTGTGAAGTGGGTGGGGCTGAGAGAACTCTGGCACAAACTGCTCTTTTTCAAGGACAGCTGTGCCAGAGCTTATGACTGACCCAAGGTCACATCAGCAGGTGCAAGTGGAGGAGTGGGGACTCAAACCCGGTTCTCCCAGATTAGAGTCCACGCACTTAACCACTACACCAAACTGGCTCTCAGTAGCTTTATAAATGACTGGCCTGGCATCTTACAAAGTTCAGACTCAGAGGGGGAAAAAAATCTGTTGCCAGATCTTGCACAGCTTCAGTGGTCCCTCTAAGAGGTGGAGTCTTGGGAGCAAAAATTCTACCTTGTGAGCGACTGGCATTTAAGTTGTGAGCGAGTAACTTGGCAACTGCCTAAATTAGTCTGCTCTGGAGCCATCCTTCCTGAGCTGAGACCAAAATGTGTGAGCCGGAGGCTAAAAAACTGTGAGCTAGCTCACACTGACACAGCTTAGAGGGAACACTGCTTGATTTATTCTTTTTTCCATCCTGCTCTCCGATTCTGCCACTACTCTATTTCATCTCCATAATCCTTTTCATCATTCAATGTAGAAATAATAAGCAGCTGTAACAGGCCATAAAATTTCCCCCCCTGGTGCTCCATTGCTGCCCCCCCTCCCCCAGGCCAGATTGTTGTATTTTTGATGTATTGCCGCCTCATCCAATTCATTGGCTTGGAAGGTTTGTGCCGTTTACAGACCTCTGGGGATGCTACACGATCAAAGCCGTAATAGAAAGGAATGGAGCAGCGTGAGAAACCCTCTTGATGCATTCAAGATATTTACTTTTCAAAGTCATTCTAGCCGGGCCGCCGGTGCCGTGGCGGATAGGTGGGGGAACTGCCACTGTAGATAAGTGATCGGAGATCCCCCGAATTCCCCCTACAGTAAACACAATTAGCTCCAGGGAGAAGACTGCGATCTAATGTGATGCAGCAATTTTGAAACTTTCCAAGCTATCGTTTGAGTGCATATCGGGATGTCTTCAGAAATCCGCCGTGATGTTTCTTCCAATTTGGGAGCGAGGAAGGGGGTAGAATAGCAAAAGAGGCGGACTCGGGCCACACGGGAAACAGAATCACCGGGCCATTACCGAGTCTGCTCAGTGATCGGCTGTTGACTTTCTGCTCCCCGTTTGATCCTCTTCTTAGATTGCACCTTCTCAGATAGTAATTTCAGAGCACGCCCGCTCTCGATGGCAAATGCCCTGTTTACAAAAATAGTATTCCCCTTCTAGCTCTGTAAGACATGATGCAAGAGAGGGAAGTAACCACAGGACTGCATATCTTAAGTTGTATACATTTATTGGTTTTGGATGTGAGTCCCCAGTGTGGCATACATGGGCACCAGGTTGTCATTCATACTTTCCCTTTTGTTGTTGTTGTTCAGTCAAACAGTCGAGTCCGACTCTTCGCGACCCCATGGACCAGATCACACCAGGCCCTCCTGTCTTCCGCTGTCCTCTGAAGTTGGCTCAGTTTCATGTTTGTTGCTTCTGTGACACTGTCTAACCATCTCATCCTTTGCCGTCCCCGTCTTCTTTGACCTTCAATCTTTCCCAGCATCAGGGTCTTCTTCTCCACTGAGGGCTCCCTTCTCATTGGGTGGCCAAAGTATTTGAGCTTCAGTTTCATTATCTGGCCTTCCAGGGAACAGTCAGGGTTGATTTCTTTGAGGATTGACTGATTTGATCTCCTTGCAGTCCAAGGGACTCTCAAGAGTCTTCTCCAGCACCATAGTTCAAAAGAATCTTTTCTTCGGTATACTTTCCCTAGCACCAGTCAAGTGTTTTCAGACAGTCAGAATGGCAATACAAGCGGTGGCTGGATGGCTTCAGCTGAGCCAGCTGAAACGGAACCTGACAAAGATGGAGGTTCTGTGCCTAAGTAAACCTGACAAAGATGGAGGTTCGGTGCCTAAGTCATGGCGGTCCGGGGGTAAGGATCGCACTCCCGACCTTCGATGGGGTGCCATTGGTGCCAGTGCCGGAGGTTAGAAGCTTGGGAGTGTTCTTGAATGTCTCCCTAACGATGGAGGCCCAGGTAGCAGCCACTGCCAAGTCAGACTTTTACCATCTGTGGCTGATCAGGCAGTTGGCTCCCTTCCTCGAACACGGCGACTTGGCAACAGTAATCCATGCACTGGTCACCTTGCGATTGGACTACTGTAATGCTCTCTACATGGGACTGCCCTTGTCATGAATTCGGAAGTGCAGCAGGTGCAAAATGCGGCAGCCAGGCCGTTGCTGGGTCTCTCTCTGAGAGAACACATCCAGCCTGCGCTGAAAGCGTTGCACTGGCTGCCTATAGCATAGCAAATTCGCTTCAAGGGGCTAGTTCTTACCTATAAAGCCCTTTGAAAAGTATGCATACGGGAAGTGATTTCGAACCAGCAGACCTGAGGGACCACACTTCCCCACATGTTCTCCAGAGAGGACTACGTTCAGGGACACAAAACCTCCTAGTGCTCCCTGGTCCTAAAGAGGCCAGACTGGCCATCACCAGGGCTAGAGCCTTCTCTGTGACAGTGCTGCGCTGGTGGAACAAGCTCCCGGAGGACATCAGGGCCCTGCGGCGCTTGCTACAATTCTGCAGGGCCTGCAAGATTAGGGTTGCCCCTGGAGGGGGCGGGGCATCCCCGATGTGATGTCGTCACATTGGGGACGGCCGCCCCCTCCCCCCTTGGTCAGAAATGCATCCGCAGACAAAGTCCTCCAGGTAAGCTGGGGGCTTCCTGGTGCGAGTCAAGCGGCTTGGTTCGGGGATGGTGGCTGCGTCTTCCCTGGGAGCCCCTGGCGGCGAGCTGACCAGGCGAGGTGTGGGGTGTACAGGTGTTGGTGGTTCGGCCGACCCCGGAAGAGGCGCGTTTGGGGTTTGCGCGGTGGGAGGCCGAGAGTCGTTCTCCGGTGGAGGCCTGGACTCGGTTTCCGGCAGCGGTGTCCTGGTGCAGTGCTTGGCTGTCCTTGCACGAGACCTCATACGATCTGGGGCCCTTAACTCGGACGACTCAAGCTGGAATCCAGGTGGGGCCAAACCAGGGGGGTTGGCAACCCTATGCAAGATGGAGCTCTTCCACCAGGCATTTGACCACATTGGACCACATCTAACATCTAGTACATCTGGTACAATGGCTGTATCTGATTATAACATCAGAGCCTTCCCTGGGTCTTTGCTGTCATCACAAAAGTATTGGATATGGCAACATTGGAACACGTTTGCTGCGACATAGCGAAACGTGAATGTATAGCACTTTCGTTTTTATACTGGTCTAGAATTGTTCTCAAACTGTTTTTAAAATTTTTATGCAAGCCACCCTGAGCCTGCTTCGGTGGTGATGGCAGGGTAGAAAATCAAATAAATAAATAGGGTGAGGCAGAGCTTCTGATTGGCTATTGGAGATCGGATTGTGTATGTTGCCCATTGTCCACTGTCCTCTCTGTGTGTCTGCTGTGGCGGCCATTTTGTGGCTGCTTCTGCCACTCTGTGTCAGCATTCCAGGGGCACAAACCTTCCAAACCCAGTACATTGACCAAGGCTGAGATACATCAACAAAGGTTAGGACCAGTGTTCCCTCTAAGCTGAGTTAGTGTGAGCTAGCTCACAGTTTTTCATCCTCCAGCTCACACATTTTTGTCTTAGCTCAGGAAGGAGGGCTCCAGAGCAAACTAATTTATGCAGTAGCCAAATCGCTGGCTCACACATTTTAAGGCCAGTAGCTCACAAAATAGGATTTCTGCTCACAGGCAGGGCTATTTTTGGGCGGGAACGCACAGGAACGGAGTTCCGGCTGGCTCCCAAGTTGGCCACACCCAGCAGGAACTCATTAGCATAATAGGCCACACCCAGTGGCAGGAACTCACTAGGATTGGCTACATTAGGGGTGTGTGGCCTAACATGCAAAGGGTTCCTGCTACAAAAAAAGCCCTGGGTTTTGACAACAAACAAGGTAAACAGAATAAGAAGCAAAAGGTGGGTGTGGCCGGATGACCACACTTCTGGTAGCATGGGGGTGTGGCCTAATATGCTAATTGGCTGTGCTGTCATGGGTGTGGCCTAATATGCTAATGAGTTCCTGCTGGGCTTTTTCTACAAAAAAAGCCCTGCTCACAGGACTCCACAGCTTAGTGGGAACATTGGTTAGGACATGGTGACATTGATTTCCGGGGTCCTAACTTTGTTTGCATTGGGGGTTTTGTGCATTTTATGGTATTACCCTCTTTGTTGTACCCACTGTGGGAGGGAAAGGGGGTAAAATACGTAATGAAATAAAATTCATTCTCGTTTGATCCCATCAAGAAGGATCGTAGCTCAGTGGGAAAGGATGTGCTCTGCTGCTCCCTTGCAGAAAATCCCCAATGCAGTCACTGGCAGCACAGTTGAAAAGAAGAAGAAGAAGAAGAAGAAGAAGAAGAAGAAGAAGAAGAAGAAGAAGAAGAAGAAGAAGAAGAAGAAGAAGAAGAAGAAGAAGAAGAGAGAAGAAGAGAGAAGAAGAGAGAAGAAGAGAGAAGAAGAGATTGGATTTATACCCCGCCCTTCACTTGGAGTCTCAGAGCGGCTTACAAACTCCTTTCCCTTCCCCTCCCCACAACAAACACCCTGTGAGGTGGGTGGGGCTGAGAGAACTCTGACACAAACTGCTCTTTTTCAAGGACAGCTGTGCCAGAGCTTGTGACTGACCCAAGGTCACATCAGCAGGTGCAAGTGGAGGAGTGGAGAATCAAACCTGGTTCTCCAAGATTAGAATCCGCGCACTTAACCACTACACCAAACTGGCTCTCACACCAAACTGGTATCATGTAACAAGTCTGGAACAGACCTCTGCCCAAGGCTGGAGACTGGAGTACCACCTGCCCGTCAGAGTCCCTGGTACTGGACTGTGTGGAACAATGTTATAACTCAGTAGAAGGAAGTTTTGATCATGCTAGATCTTTCTGCACATGACCGGAAGCCTCCATCTACATCTAGAGAGGCCTAGCACAGCCTGGATGCTAATCAGCAACGGCGGGGGGGGGGGGGTTTGTAAGCCACGGGGAGGACAGGGGGGGGGGGGGGGGGGATCTGTAAGAACTGGCAGGGAGCAGCTCATTTCCCTCTCCGCCATGGTTCCTTCTTTCCCTTCCCTGGCCCAGGGTCACCTGACGAACTTCCCTGGCAGAGTGGTAATTCGAACCTGGGTCTCCCAGATCCTAGTCTGAAACTCTAAGCACTACACAACCCTGGATTTTCTGGGGCAGCTGTGGTTAAACGATAGCAAGCAGCCAGGCCTTAGTGAGTCACGTATGTTGCATGGCAGCAAGTTGCCAAGTGGTTGCTGCCAGGCGTGGCTACAATGACTCCTCCCGCAAAAACCACAACAGCCTTCCTTGGAAAGGGTCCTGCCCCCTTCCCCTGCCTTTTAATGACAGAAATCAAGCCTTGAAGACTGGCAGTACTGTTGTGGTTGCCTAGCAACGGCCACCGAGGATATCCGTTCCTTAAAGCTACAGATACTGCTTTTATTATTTTGGATGGATTTAACCCTCTCCACCCCCCGCACAGTGTATTTTCTTTTAGATTCCAGATTTTTCTGCAAGCCTGGGGCAATGTTCAGGTTTGGAGAAAGACCTGTCTTGTTTGTGACTCAATGGTAAATCGTCTGCTTGGCATGCAAGAGGTCCCAGGTTCAATCCCTGACATCTCCAGTTAAAAGGGATCAGGCAGTAGGTGATGTGAAAGGCCTCAGCCTGAGACCCTGGAACAGCCACTGTTGGTCTGAGTAGACAATAATAACTTTGATGGCCAAAGTGTTTGAGTCAGTATAACGCAGCTTCATGGGTTCGTGTGTGTGTATTGTTTAGGGGAAGAGTGTGGCTCAACGGTAGAGCATCTGCTCGGCATGCAGGAGGTCCCAGCTTCAATCCCCAGTATCTCCAACTAAAAGGACCAGGCAGTGGGTGATATGAAAGGCCTACGCCTGAGACCCTGGAGAGCCACTGCCCGTCGAAGTAGACAACATTGACTTTGATGGACCAAAGTTCTCATTCAGTATAAGGCAACTTCAAGGAACACTATGCCTGAGGCAGTGATGCTCTGTATTCTTGGTGCTTGGAAGGGGGGGGCGCAACAGTACTTGAGGGCTTTTTGAGTTGGCCCTGCTGGTGGACCTCCTGATGACACCTGGGTTTTGGCCACTGTGTGACACAGACTGTTGTGCTGGATGGTTTCTTGGCCTGATAAAACAAGGCACCTCTTGTGTTCTCATGTGTCTGTTTCTCTCACTCTGATATGGGCTGACTACAATACGCTCCACGTGGGGCTGCCTTTGAAAACTCTGGACTCTTT
>NW_015159823.1:81052-85419 GCF_001447785.1 Gekko japonicus
CCTCTTGCCCATAGCCCTTAGGCACCATATTTAATAAGTATATCTCCGGTTCCAATGCTAGATTTTTACACAAGATTTCTTGGATCCATCCTTCCTGAGCTAAGACAAAAATGTGTGAGCTGGAGGCTAAAAAACTGTGAGCTAGCTCACACTAACTCAGCTTAGAGGGAACACTGCTCACAGGGTGTCTGTTGTGGGGAGGGGAAGGGAAAGGAGTTAGTAAGCCGCTCTGAGACTCCCTTTGGGTAGTGAAGGGCGGGGTATAAATCCAATCTCTTCTTCCTCTTCTTCTACAATACGCTCCACATGGGGCTGACTTTGAAAACTCTTTCTGGACTATTTCCCCGGTACAGAAAGTGGTAGACAGATTCCGAACAGGGTCAGGCTGCACAACATGGAAGATTGTTGTTGTTCAGTCGCACAGTCGAGTCCGACTCTTTGCGACCCCATGGACCAGATCACGCCAGGCCTTCCTGTCTTCCACCATCCTCAACATGGAAGGAGGGGCTTACAAAGTAGGATGCTGAGGGCAATTCTGTGATCTCTACTAGGTTGTGCTAGCAGAACCAGGCAGCAATCCACGAAAGGATTAAGCTGAATGCACAGTTTCAGGTTTAAGTGATTTACGGTGCACTTCCTTAATCTATGCAAGCAACAGTAATGTTTTTTTTAAAAAAAAAAATTAATAATAAGTGGAGAAGTAAATGAAAGTTGATTAGTTTTGCCGTCATTTTGCAGGAAACTGTGAGGCTGGAATATATTAGCAATCAAATGCTCTGGCTAATCATGGATCTTCACATTTAGCAAGTTATTTGCATTCAATCAAATTTGCACCTGGAAAGCTCCGTGGATGCGCCGTCTTGCACATTGTACACGTCGATGCAGCAAACAGCAATAAGGGTACTACTAAGCACCAGCAACCAGTTTGTCATGGCTACATTTAGAAAACAGGCAGGCAGCAGCTAACATGATCTGGCAGGCTTGCTCAGGGTTAAAGATTTCATTTTTTTTACATGAGTTGTCTTCGGTAATGACTTTTGTTTAAAAATCCCTTTGGTACACTGATGTCTTTCTCTGCAGCTTTTGTGGCTTAGCTACTGTTTTATCCGTTTTCACCTGCTATTTGATTAATGCTTTTTTTATTAGTTCATTGGTACTTGGGAAAGATTTCACCGATCTTGTGAACAGCGTTCCCTCTAAGCTGAGTTAGTGTGAGCTAGCTCACGGTTTTTTAGCCTCCGGCTCACACATTTTTGTCCTCGCTCAGGAAGGAGGGCTCCAGTGCAAACTAATTTATGCAGTAGCCAAATTGCTTGCTCAAAACCTTAATGCCAGGAGCTCACAAAGTAGAATTTTTGCTCACGAGACTCTACAGCTTAGAGGGAACATCGCTTGTGAACCATATCTGGAGAGAGGGTCCAACAGTGATTTTAAAAGGGATAAATAAATAAGAAAACAATACAGAAAAGACAAATGGCAGAACTTGAGTTCCTATTCAGAAGCCTCGTTTGGAGAATCCCACTGAACAGCGATGCGCCATGCTCGCTAAACATTCAGTGTGCCTCTGAGTGGCACATCTTGGGAAGCCTTGTCGCCCTCCCGTGAGCTACCCAGAAGCATTTGACCCACCAGTGATGGAAATTGATCACAGGACCAGATGGGCCTTTATTCTGATCCAGCAGGACTTTTCTTGCCCTCATTTTATTTTATTTATTTATTTATTTATTTACATTAGACTTGATATCCCGCTCTTGTCCCATGGCTAGGGTCTCAGAGCGGCTTACAGGGTTTCTGGTGCTAATCACCTGTGTTCCTAGCTAGGGCCACAATGTATGAAGGGGGGGTGGGACAACCTACCGGCACCCCCTCTGTGGTGGCTATTGCTGTTTCTCCGTTGGCTCGGCATGGTCGGGTCTCCTGGTCCAGCGGGTTGTTCTTTCTCTGGCGTTCTCTGGCGTCTCCGGCATTCAGTGGTGGCGATCTCCTCCTTAGGCACGCAGCTCCGCCTACTTTCTGGCCTGGCCACGTCCTTTCCGGCTCCGCTGAGCCGGAACTCGAGGGAACATTGGTCACTACTACACAGAATGAGGCAGGGGCAAACGGCCACTGCTCACCTCTGGCCTTGAAAAACCTATGGGGCTCAATATATGTATTGAAAAGACAAAGACCTAGTATAAAGGAAATACAGAAAGAAAAATAAAGGTTACCTAATATAATTATATCATAGATAATTATATATAACCAAGAATAAAAGTCAGGAAACCTTTCTCTCCAACGCCCCCTTCGTTACATTGAAAAGTTTTTGGAACTTTGTCTATAACATACAATTATATTTACTTCTGATGGGGTATATTTATAGTCATCATTTTACATTTCAGATTTCATAACTCATCTGTTTTGCAGCTACATAATTAGTTTCGTCATTGCGACATGCTCGATGTTACATGTTTTCGCCTCTTCTGCATACTTGTCGCCGTTACTTTTAACAAGTAGGTAATATAGCCAAAATACAGAAGGATGGTCTATTATATATCTCATAATAAGAAAATTAAAAAAGAAGAAGGGACTGGATTTATACCCGTCTCTTCACTACCTGAAGGAGTCTCAGAGCAAATATGTTGTCGAAGACTTTCACGGCTGGAGTTCATTAGTTGCTGTAGATTTTCCGGGTTGTGTGGCCGTGGTCTTGGCATTGTAGAACCTGACATTTCACCAGTAACTGTGACTGGCATCCTCAGAGGTATAAACACAGAAAGAATGGAATACTCTCTGTGTCAAGGTGAGAAGAAAATGGTAGGCAGTAAATTTATATCTACTCCAGAGGTGGGAAGCACTGAGTCATTGTCTTGTAGGAGTTCCCCAGGCTATGGACAGGCTAATGGAGGAGCTTTCCTGAGGAGGTTCTTTTGTTTCCTGAGGAGGTTGTTGAAATTCTAATCTTATCTGGCGAAACCTCAGGTTCTACAATGCCAAGACCAGGGCCACACATCTCGGAAAATCTACAGCAACTTAAGTCTCAGAGCGGCTTACAAACTTCTTTCTCTTCCCCTCCACAGAAACGACACCCTGTGAGGTAGAAGAAGAGATTAGATCTATACCCCACCCTTCACTACCCAAAGGAGTCTCAGAGCGACTTAGGAACTCCTTTCCCTTTCCCTCCCCACAACAGACACCCTGTGAGGTAGAAGAAGAGATTAGATCTATACCCCACCCTTCACTACCCAAAGGAGTCTCAGAGCGACTTAGGAACTCCTTTCCCTTTCCCTCCCCACAACAGACACCCTGTGAGGTAGAAGAAGAGAAGAAGAAATTGGATTTATACCCCACCCTTCACTACCAAAAGGAGTCTCAGAGTGGCTTACAAACTCCTTTCCCTTCCCCTCCCCACAACAGACACCCTGTGAGGTCGGTGGGGCTGAGAGAGCTCTGACAGAAACTGCTCTTTTTCAAGGACAGCTCTTATCAAAACTATGGCTTGCCCAAGGTCATCCAGCAGGTGCAAGTGGAGGAGTGGGGAATCAAATTAGAGTCCTCGCACTTAACCACTACACCAAACTGGCTCTAAAAAAGATGTTCTCCCCAGAGTCCTCTTCCTTACACACATTTATATTCAGGATGTTACATTTAAAACCGATTCTGCTTCTACTTCATTACCATACATTTGTATACAGTAATTTAAACAGCTACTCATTCTAAATTTGTCTCCTGCTTGCCAAGTCCACAACTCCATATCTCCTCAGATTTCATAATTGATTTCTCAAATAAGTTGTTAATTTTGCCATTACTGCATATTTAACAAGTTTATTTTCCCATTCTTCTAAGTCTGGCCAGACATCTAGTTTCCATTTTGCTGCACAGATAATCTAACCCTCTGTCACCATGTATTTGAATATCTCTTCCAGACTTCTTTGGTAATTTGTTAGGCAGTATACCTAATAGCAGGAGCTGCGGTGGCTCAAGTGGTTAAGATGCTGAACTGCAGGCTGGAAGGTTGGTAATTCAGCAGTTCAAGACATGAGTGCTGCATGATGGAGTGAGCTCCCATTTCTGGTTCCAGCTTCTGCCAACCTAGCAGTTCGAAAGCAAGAAATTGCAAGTAGATAAATAGGTACCGCTTCGGTGGGAAGGTAACAGTGTTCCGTGCATATCGGCGTCTAGTCATGCCGGCCACATGACCATGGAAATATCTTTGGACAGCGCTGGCTCTTCGGCTTGGAAACTGAGATGAGCACCGCAACCCTAGAGCTGGATTCGACTGGCTTTTGAGCAAGGGAAACCTATACCTAATAGCATATTCTTGGCTGCAACTTGATGGCACTGTCTACCACCGGGGCATCTCTTATTTTCATACAAGGGAAAACGCGGTG
>NW_015159823.1:86661-107507 GCF_001447785.1 Gekko japonicus
GAACTGCTAGGTTGGCAGGAGCTGGAACTACAGACGGGAGCTCACTCCGTCATGCGGCACTCAGGTCTCGAACTGCTTGACTACCGACCTTCCACAGCCTGCAGTTCAGCGTCTTAACCACTTGAGCCACTGCAGCTCCCTTGGGTAGTGAAGGGTGGGGTATAAATCCAATCTCCTCCTCCTCCTCCTCCTCTTCTTCTTCTTCTTCTTCTTCTTCTTCTTCTTCTTCTTCTTCTTCTTCTTCTTCTTCGTCTTCTTCTTCTTCTTCTTCTTTTTCTTCTTCTCCTTCTCCTTCTCCTTCTCCTTCTCCTTCTCCTTCTCCTTCTTCTTCTTCTTCTTCTTGGATCAGACCAATGGCCCATCTAATCCAGCAACCTGTCTCACACAGTGGCTAACTAGCTCCTCTGGAAGTCCAACAGCAGGGTGTAGGTCTTCCCCCGGCACTTCCTCTTGGCACTCATGTTCACAGCTTGACTGCCTCTGAATGTGGAGGCTCCCATTAGTCACCATGGCGAGTACCCACTGATAGACCTTTTCTCGAATCCCCTTTTAAAGCCATCTATGCCTGCGGCCATCACTACATTCTCTGGCAGGGAATCCCACATTTTAATCACTCACCGTGTAAAGAAGCAGTTCTGACAAAACTGGGCTAGTCTGGGCCATCCAGGTAAGGGTGAATCAACAGTCGTGCTTCTTGTTTAGTATTCTTATCTAGAGGTGGTGACCAGACGCATCGAAGCCTCAGCGCCTGGGAAAGGACGGCGAGCAGGCTTGCGCTGTCCATGGTGCTGAAGGAAGGTGGAGGCCAAAGAAAAGAGAAAAGGATCAAGACGCATCAAAGCAATCGGAAAGCAAGTCAAGCTGTGCCAAAGGGCTCAAGTCAACAGGCCAAAGACCATTTTGGTTCAATGGCAGAATGTCTGATTGGCATGCAGAAGGTCCCAGGTTCAATCCCCGGCATCTCCAATTAAAGAAACAACCAGACAATAGGTGATGTGAAGACTTCCTACCTGATATGGTTGAAATGGACAAAATGACAAGAAAATTTAACAATATGGAAGCAGAAGACTTTTTAGCAGATTGGAAAGATTTAAAAGACTATTTAGAGAAGAATTGGGATATAAGAGACAACTTATTTTGCTTTAATAATTATTGAGTGTTAAAGTTTAACAATATGGAATAAGAAATAGAGAAATTTATATATGAAGAGATCAGTTACCTATTGAACTTATAATGATAAAGGGAAGGAAGAAGGAATTTAAGAATTTTGCAGGAGGTTGTGTAGCACTGTGGGAAGCCATGCAGGGGGGGGAGGGAGGAGGGTAGGATAAAAATGTATTATAAATGTTGATTTTGAGTGATGATATCCTAAATAAAAATTGTTTTTAAAAAAAGACTTCCTACCTGAGACCTGGGGGAGCCACTGCTGGTTTGATTCTGATACGACTGACCCGAGGGGGCCAGTGGTCTGATTCAGTACAACGTAGCTTCATATGTTTGGGCATTCTGCATTCAAGAGATAACCCGGAATCAATCGTTTTCTTATCTTAGAGTCAAGCCACAAGAATGTCATTTCGAGCGATGTTGGCATCCCCTGGAACTCAGACCCCAGTCGCATGCCAGATCACTGCTGTCCAACTGGAAACTGAGCAGATTGATAAAGAGAGGACACGGGCATTTTAATTTCCTGGCACTACAGATATGCAGAACTGCGGAAACTGTCATAAGGAACACCAGTGGAACGACCTGTAAAACCCCAAACTGATCAACCCAGACTAGGCTACTGAATACTTAATTTCCATTGCACCAGCCAGAGTTCTTCCCCCATCCTTCTAGCGTAAGCCAAGCTATTTAACCAATCGTGCTGGCAGACCCATAAGTGCAAAACTTTTCAACTTGACTCTGAATTACAGCTCTGGGATTGTTTCCATTGTTCACCTGCATACGGTATAGGCAACAACGGTCCATTTGGCTTCTGATACCTGGGAGCAAGTCCAGCAATGCCTCCTCACACAAGGGCCCTTTTGCTGCCATCCGTGCCATTGGCGACGTCTCCTCTAGTAATTAGAGAATTATTTTGTACAGAATCATCTGTAGCATGTATAGAAGGTCAGAGCAGTAAAACATGCAGTATGCCCTTTAAGAGCTTGCGGGCATCACATTTATCATGAGCAAAGAACATAACCTACGTAATTATCTGTGCATTAGTAATTATAGGTCTAGAAGTGAATACCTGCGAGACTTGTGTGGGAGGGAAATTCCCATCTGCCCTGCGGAATCCTATCATCTCTTTCTCTCCCTGTCCCTGCCTCCCCGTCACTTCTTTTTCTCCCTTCTGCTTGCTTATTTCAGTCACTGGTTTTCTCTCCAACTCACCCACCACCACTTGCACTGCCTTTCCAGTCCAAAATCCTCCTAAACGTCTGGAGTTGCTAAGCAACCCACAATGTCAAACATGATCCCATGAGCTCTCAGTCATCATTTTCCATAGGGGACAGATTTTTAATCCCCCAATTTTTTTTAAAAAAACATGTTTTGGGTTTTCTCTGCAAGCTCCAGGGTTCCCCAAGGTTTGCAGAAAAATCCTCCTTGCCTCTTCCTGGCCCCACTGTGTAGATTTTTTTGATCCACAGGCTGGGGGCCAAGGTTCAGAATTAGATATGAGAGATTTTGGTTTCTGCTTCTTTAATATTCTGATGAAACAAGAATGTGCAGTCGGGTTAGAACAGATAAAAGGAAGTACTTCTTCCCCCAAAGAGTGACTAACAGATGGAATTCACTGCCACAGGAGGTGGTGGCAGCTACAAGCATGGATGGCTTCAAGAGGGAATTAGATAAGCATATGGAGCAGAGGTCCATCGGTGGCTATTAGCCACAAGGTATAGATAGGGACTCTCAGTCTGGGGCAAGGAATGCTCTGTGTTCTTGGTGCTGGGGGGGGGCAACAGTGAAAGGGCTTCTAGTGTCCTGGCCCCACTGCTGGACCTCCTGATGGCACCTGGTATCTTTGGCCACTGTGTGACAGAGTGTTGGACTAGATGGGCTATTGGTCTGGTCCAACATTGGCTTCTCTTATGTTCTTGTGTGTATAGACAGGACTACATTAACAAAAATAACCAAAGATTCCAGTAGATGCTAGAAGCGTTTTTCATTTTAAAAAGCAATTGACTAGATCCAGTGATCTGTCAGTGGAAGGCAATATAAGATAAATATCTTAGCGACACACTTCTACCCCAGTAGTCCTTTCTGACCCCAGAATTTTGATTCCTGGGACCTATGCTCCCTCTAAGCTGTGGAGTCTTGTGAGGAAAAATTCTACTTTGTGAGTGACTGGCATTAACGTTGTGAGCGAGTGATTTGGCTGCTGCAGAAATCAGACTGCTCTGGAGCCACCTTTCCTGAGCGAAGACAAAAATGTGTGAGCCGGAGGCTAAAAAACTGTGAGCTAGCTCACACTAACTCAGCTTAGAGGGAACATTGCCTGGGACCCACATGGATGAGCAGCCATGCCAGTCGGAGTGCTTCAGTGAGGAGGAGAAAGGGGGGACATTGCCCCCTTCTCCCTCTTTCACAAGCATCGCTCTGCTGACCAAAGAATTCTGACTTCACCCCTCCCTCTCCACTGAAGCCCTTCGATCTGTGTGGCTGTTGGGAAAGAACCGCTGAAGGAGGAAAACAGAGAAGAAATCTGCACTCCTGTGAATGAACTCCTGGCTACCATTCACAAGGTCTACCCCATTCTGCATAGGTAAACGTAAAGGTAAAGGTTCCCTTGCTCGAAAGCCAGTCGAATCCGACTCTAATGTTGCGGTGCTCATCTCCGTTTCAAAGCCGAAGAGCCAGCGCTGTCCGAAGACGTTTCCGTGGTCATGTGGCCGGCATGACTAAACACCAAGGTGCACGGAACGCTGTTACCTTCCCACCGAAGTGGTCCCTCTTTATCTACTTGCAATTTCTCGCTTTCGAACTGCTAGGTTGGCAGGAGCTGGAACGAGAGACGGGAGCTCACTCCGTCATGCGGCACCCGAGTCTCGAACTGCTGAACTACCGACCTTCCATAGCCTGCAGTTCAGCGTCTTAACCCCTTGAGCCACCGCAGCTCCCCTTTTTTTTTGCACAGGGATGTGTAAAACACTCACCAGGAATCACGCTCCTCTCATTGACACTCTCTCGTCTCCTCACAAGATCCTCATATGTTCCTCTGCAGGAACTACCAGTATTGTTTCCAATTTTCAAGTTTAGGCAGAATTGTGGTGGCCAGCTCTTCATCAGGGATGCCTTTGGTTCAGCTTTTGCCGGTACACTCATCAGGACGCCCACGTGCTGAACAGGTTACCTCTACAAGCATCACCTTTGGCCATCGTCTACCTTAAAGGTTCTTTCAGAAGGCAGCTGTGCTGGTCTGCAGTAGAGCAACTGGGATCATTCTGCTTTGGACACCGAGTCGATTTTTTCTCTTTTGTCTCTGTATTTAAACTGCACTCCCTCTGGAAAAAGCCAGGCATACTGAATTTGGTTGATCTGAAGTGTTGATCTGAGTTCTTTATACACTTTTCTTTTTTGTTGAACCTCAAATGGAACATCCTTTAGGACCCTGATAGATAACATTCTATGATTCTATAAGCTTTTTGGGGTCAAAGGTCCTCATGAAGGACATGTTGACTGTAGACAGCTCATAACTCCCAACATCTTGGTTGTCACTAAGGTGCTACGGGACTCAATTCTCGATTAAAGGTTCTGTTAGCAAAAAGTCTGCATGCTGAGAAATTATCTGTAGAGCTCCCAAGAAGCAGACCTGAAACTGAGAAAAACAAACATTTGCCGGTTCAAGTAGCAACGCAATTAAAAAGATATCATAGAAGATAGCTCTATTAGCAGCTACTAACCAAAGGGACTAAAAGGAAACTCCACACTCAGAGGCAGTATAGCTCTGAATAACAATGCCTGGAGGCAACATCCAGAAAGGCCTTGGCCTCTATGTCCTGTTGTTCACCATCCAGAGGAACTGACTGACCACTGTGTGACACACGATGCTGAACTAGGTATCTCCAGTAGGGCTCATCTTAAGAACATGAGAAGCCAATGTTGGATCGGGCCAATGGCCCATCCAGTCCAACACTCTGTCACACAGTGGTTAAAAATACCAGGTGCCATCAGGGGTTCCAGCAGTGGGGCCAGGACACTAGAAGCCCTCCCACTGTTGCCCCCTCCCCCCGCCAAGCACCAAGAATACAGTGCATCACTGCCCCAGATGGAGAGTTCCTATCTATACCTTGTGGCTGATAGCCACTGACAAGCTTACTTTGCTCAAACTCCCCCGAACATTTGTGAGGTTAAGTCCCTGACCAGATGACTCCATGACTCCTTGACAAGTGTGGTTGGAGTTGTCAATTTCCAGGTGGATCCAAGAAAAACCAGAAAACAACTGTGAGCTGAATATCCCACAAAAAATAGACAAAGGAAACCTTCAATCAAGTGAAATGCATATATAGACATATAATCCCTCATAGGAAAATACAGAAACCAACAAGATCCACAATAGGAAAATGCAGTCCAAAGTAAATATCCGACACTTTTTCTAGGTAATTTTCAGTGTTTCAGACTTCTGGTCCTTCCTCAGGAAGGAAGAACATTGTGAGTCTCATTCCATGTCCTTATAGGCATGTTTTGGTCCTGTTACATAGACGCAGCCTTTACAGGTGCTGACTAGAGTTTAGGAGACCTTGCCCAATGTTGAAGAAACAGAATAGTATTATCCTATAAGGAAATGGAATGAGACTCCTGATGTTCTTTGTTCCCGAGGAAGGACGAGAAGTCTGAAACACTGAAAATTGCCTAGGAAAACTGTTGGATATTTGGACTCTGTATTTTCCTATTGTGGATCTTAAGAACATAAATACGCCAATGTTGGATCAGGCCAAAGGCCCATCCAGTCCAACACTCTGTGTCACACAGTGGCCAGAAATACCAGGTGCCATCAGAAGGTCCAGCAGTGGGGCCAGGACATTAGAAGCCCTCCCACTGTTGCCTCCCCCCAAGCACCAAGAAGACAGAGCATCCCTTGCCCCAGAGCCCCTATCTATACCTTGTGGCTAATAGCCACTGATGGACCTCTGCTCCATATGCTTATCTAATTCCCTTTTGAAGCCGTCCATGCTTGTAGCCGCCACCACTTCCTGTGGCAGTGAATTCCATGTGTTAATCACTCTTTGGGGGAAGAAGTACTTCCTTTTATCCTTTCTAACCCGACTGCTCAGCAATTCCATGGAGTGCCCACGAGTTCTTGTATTGTGAAAAAGGGAGAAAAGTACCTCTTTCTTATGTCCCTGTGTAAGACAGGATGGTGGACTAGATGGACCACCGGTCTGATCCAACACGGCTCTTCTTATGAACACATGAAGCTGCCCTATCCTGAATCAGACCTTTGGTCCATCAGTCTTGTCTACTCAGACCAGCAGCAGCTCTCCAGAGTCTCAGGCTGAGGTCTTTCACATCACCTCCTACGTGATCCTTTCAACTGGAGAAGTCAAAGATTGAACCCGGGACCTTCCTCATGCCAAGCAAATGCTCTGCCAGTGAGCCACGGCTCCTCCACTGATGTCTCTGTATGAGACAGGGTGCTGAACTAGATGAAACGTTGGTCTGGTCCAATGGAGCTCTTCTTCTTCTTGTCAAGTCCAGACACACAAAATGGCAGGGGCATTAAGTAAAAAAGCACGGGGAATTTCACATTACCCAGTTTCACCCGGTTTCAAGCCTGTAATGATCCATTTTGAAATGAACTGGTATAGGGCTGCCATTTCACACATGGCTTTCCCCTTCCGGTAAAAAGCTGGATCTGAAGCGGTTTGCCATTTCAGACTGCACCGCTTTTTCCCGCTTCCCCCCCCACACCGTTTTTCACCCGTGTGGGCGATCTCCGGCTTTTTTTTTTAACGTTCGCTTTAGAGCGCTATAGCGCTATAGCAGTATAACAAAACACCCCATGCATTCCAATGGGATTGATATAATGCTATTCCTTTATAGCGCTATAGCGCTATAGCGCTATAAAACAAATGTTCGGGGGGGGAAGGCGGAGATCGCCCGCGTGGGCGAAAAACGGTGGGAAAAAGCGCATCGGAACTGGGAGAGGAAAGTGAGGAGTACTTGGAAGCGGTGCTTCAGCCCCGTTTCCTAAATGTGACAGAAGTGATTGTTTATGAAATGACAAATATATTCCGGAAGGGAACCGGTTCTCAAACGGTTCTGTCTGAAATGACAGACCAGAAACCATTTGGGAATCGTTCCTCTTCCGGAATATATTGCCTGTCTGAAATTCCTCCACGTCTTTATCAAGTTCCTTACTCACGTAGTATCAAATGGAGGAAGAAACGAGAAGGCATCGATGCTAATGTTACAGAGCTAGGCAGACAGCGTGAGCAATTTCTCCTGAATGCTTGTCGGATTCTCTTTTTAAATCACTTCTCTGTTTTTTTGCGAGCTTTAGAATTTGCTTTCTATGAATACTTCCTTTGCGGGCAGGTTTTAATGGAGTTCTCAGAGGCCAAGTTCAAGCAAACAGTGCATTCAGACCCAGCCGACTAAGGAGCTATCCAGCACGGGAACACATGGTTAGCTGCGACTTGGAAACCTGCCCAATTCCGGCTGTTGAAAGCCAGCCAGTAAAAGAGAGATCTTTTGCCACCTGGAGTAGGCGACACTTCTATTCAGGAGGAGAGGGTGCCAGACAGCCTGAATTCTGCGGCTGCTGAATCACTGTTCCAACATACTCACGCTTGCTTTTTATGGGGCATAATACTTGCTTATTTAGGGTTCAGTGTCTTGGTGGGGACTGGCTGAGGGCAGCCAAACTGAAGCCAGATCCAAGTAACGGAAGATCGGATGTCCCCGGAACTTCCGTCCTCTGCAATTCCACAGCTTAGGCTGTCCTTCTTGGGAGGTTTTCAAACAGAGGCCCAATCTGCATCTAGCACTTGCTCCGCTGTTTTACCAAACCCACACTGGAACAGAAAAAGATGGGGCTCAAAGCCACATTCAGATACCCCAGGCTAATGCCATGTGGGCTGCAGAGACACCCCAAACAGCCATAAAACGGCCATAAATCTCTGCAGATGGCTACCATAAAACCAGAGATCAAACGAAGTGAAAGCAGCACGCAGTCTGGTAAAAGGTAAAGGTAAAGGTGAAGCAGGAAAAGCAACTAGGAGAGGACTGAGACAGTTAAATAAGCGAGACGCCCTTGAATGTGATGTCGCCATCGACACAGATATATCCGATGCCTTCATGGCCAGAGCGGTTGGGGAACTTGAACTGAGTGTTGTCGGGCGGCGTTAACAGTCAACTCTTTTTTTGTCATGAGAGAAAATGATCTCTGCAGTGGTGCCCTCCTGGAACGGAAAACTGCTCCCCCTGTATTCTTTCCCCCGTTGGGCACCGCTCCTGCTGTTGCATACGATGGGCCTCACACCACCGTGAGCATCAAAACGTGGGTTGAAGTGCATCATGAGGTCATCATCTGTTTTGCCCAGATTAATTACGCAACTCTTAGCTCCTGCTGGAATGGCTCCTTTCACAGCAATACGCTGCCCGGGGGCCACACAGATGTCGGTGCAAGTAATTCCAGGCATGATGCCGATCTTCTAGCTGTGGGCCGCAAGTGCTCTCTGGGGTCCTGCAGGCAGAAGTGGGACGGCCAAGGTACGGATTTTGCCCAGCAAGGCTTCTGAATGACTACTGGAGATCTGATTGGCTGTCCTACTTCTTAAAAGATTGTCTTGGACGCAGCTGCCACCACAACCCAAGGATCTACACAGTGTGCCTGACGTTCAGGCGCGGCAGTCGTTTTGGGGCTGCCTCCGCTTCCTGCGGTAGCCACGCTGTGGCGGCGCTTGCCACGCCACGTCAGAATTCCAAATTTACCTGCAGGCTCAAAAAGGCATGGGACCCCTGTTGTAAGCCAAGTACAATTGGATTTTCCTGTATTGTGCAAGGGGTTGGACTAGATGACCCTGGAGGTCCTTCCATGATTCTAGGATTCTATGAATTATGAGGATGATCACGATTTGGTTATTTACAGTCTCCCTTTCTTGCTGAGACTCAAGGAGGATTAGATAGGTCCCCAACATGGTGCCCGTGGCGCCTGCCAACAACTTTCTTGGGGTCTGCCAAGTGTTTTTAGGCATGGGCAGGGCCAAGGTAGCTCAGTTTATGTCTCTGCTTTGTGAAGCAGGGAAAAGCAACTAGGAGAGGACCAAGCCAGTTAAATGAGCGAGACACCCTTGAATGCGATGTCGCCATCGACACAGATATATCCAATGCCTTCATGGCCAGAGCTGTTGGGGAACTTGAACGGAGTGTTGTCGGGCGGCGTTAACAGTCAACTCTTTTTTTGTCATGAGAGAAAATGATCTCTGCAGTGGTGCCCTCCTGGAACGGAAAACTGCTCCCCCTGTATTCTTTCCCCCATTGGGCACTGCTCCTGCTGTTGCATACGATGGTCCTCACACCGCCGTGAGCAGCAAAACGTGGGTTGAAGTGCATCATGAGGTCGTCATCTGTTTTGCCCAGATTAATTACGGAACTCTTAGCTCCTGTTGGAATGGCTCCTTTCACAGCAATATGCTGCCCGGGGGCCACACAGATGTTGGTGCAAGTAATTCCAGGCATGATGCCGATCTTCTAGCTGTGGGCCGCAAGTGCTCTCTGGGGTCCTGCAGGCAGAAGGGGGACGGCCAAGGTAGGGATTTTGCCCAGCAAGGCTTCTGAATGACTACTGGAGATCTGATTGGCTGTCCTACTTTTTAAAAGATTGTCTTGGACGCAGCTGCCACCACAACCCAAGGATCTACACACAGGATGCGTTCAGACGCGGCATTTGTAACGGATTAGGTGACGATTCCAACCGGTGTACTTACCGGCGTTCACATGGCGAACATTTGCCTCCCGTCCCTAACCGTTACAAAGCCATTTACACCGTTGTTCTCTGCCACTAGGTCCCAAGTGATGGTAAACAGAGTGCAACGGTGGCTTCCGATACAAACCGGCGTCTGATCGCTCTCCACCGGTGCCTAGCCACTTCCGTCGGAAGCCTGAGGCTTCCGGCCCTCTGAGGCTGAAATGAAAATGTTGCTTAGATATGAGAGGGGCTCCGCTTGCCCTCCAGTGCACTCTGGCCCTTTGGAGTTGTGACTGCTTCTCCCTGCCCCCACTAGATTCACTCATATGCTTTAACTTTTCACCTGGGATCAGGAACATGCAGGAGGCATGGGCTGTTTGCATCTCTTGAGACTCACAGCAACCCAATCTTTTGCTTCTCCAGGCAAGTCCAGCGGTGGAAACTTTTCAATTGCAGCTGGGCTTGGCAGGCCAGAAGGAGCCAGTTGTTGGATCCCCAAGCATCGAGAATAAATCCACGTTTCAGAAAAGCAAAATTTATTTCAAAGCTTTGGAAAGATACTCAAACAAGTTCTTTGTTAGGAATGGGTACAAACGACTAGGGCAAGCATAATAAAGGGATTTGAACCAGGCACATAACCAATGGGTCACTTTCCCGCTGGCGGGTGAAAGGAAACGGTTGCGCACTCACTGCCTGGGAACACTGCTATCTCCAGACATAATACAGGTGCAGTTCCCAGGATCTAAAAGCAACAAGCTGGCATTCAAGCTCACTCCTACACCACATCCTCCAGTTGTTTGGCTTAGGCATTACAGCAGAATAAAATACAGGCTAGCAGGCAAAGGGGGGGAGGAAGAAACTGTACAGCCATACAAGTAACACAGAACACCATGGCAGCTTGCTGACATATACACCTTGACACTTTAGTCCCAATCAAATCCCTAGATCAGGGAGAAAATTCCCAGGCATTCCTACAGCTAAAGAACATTGGTTATGTGAGAAACATGTGTCTTCCTGTGAGTAACATAAACAAACATTTAACCCCAGATATACTGAGTGTTTTCAACTTGTAATACCCATCAGCAGGATGGGATATCCAGTGAAACTTACTAACAGGGCTTGGGCCACAGAGATCGGAAGTGAACCGAAATCTCCAACAGAGCTGAAGCAAAGCATGAGCTTTTAAAGACGATACGTTGAGTGGTGCAGAAGCCGCCTTTCCCGGATCACACTTTCAGTAGTAGATAGCGACACAGTAGCAGGGGTCATGGTCCCTGTCCGCTTTACCAAAGCAACTTTTTTGACCATCTGAACAAGAGGAGACCTGGCTCCAGGAGACTCCATCAAGGGAGTGGGGCATCCCACACCAAGGAGACAGTTGTCACGGCAACCAAACCCGACCAGTTACACATTGCACGGCAGGCCTGTTGTCAAGGTAACAGGGATAACAATGCCATATGATGAGACTCTCCATGTCCAACAAGAGCACCAGACTCCACGGGGGTCTCTGCAGCCTGCTGGGCTGTCTTTGAAGGATCAAGTGGCCAACGGAGAAGGATTAACCCTGTTTGCCAGATCGAAGCTGAGGGAGGAAGGGAAA
This sequence comes from Gekko japonicus, assembly GCF_001447785.1. Classification (NCBI taxonomy): domain Eukaryota; kingdom Metazoa; phylum Chordata; class Lepidosauria; order Squamata; family Gekkonidae; genus Gekko; species Gekko japonicus. Next base: position 98,157 of record NW_015159823.1, read on the forward strand.
GCTACACGGGGTAACTATCAACCTCCACCCAAGTTCTGAAACCTGGGGGGGGGGCAGCAGGGCCGATCTCAGCATATCCTGAGATGGGGCGGCTGCCAGAGCCTGTGGTTTCCGGTGGGACCCACTGCCAGTGACCCCCACCCACCTATGCACCTCCCCCCCACCTGTCAACATGCCCTTCCCCATCTGTTTGCTTGAATTGCTCTGCTTCTTTACACGGGGAGTGATTGAAATGAGGAATTCGATGACAGAGGATGGAGTGAGGGCCACAGGAATAGAGAGCTTTCAAAGGGGATTAGATAGATTCATGGAGGATACGTCTATCAATGGCTACTAGCTGTAGTGAATGAAGGGAACCTCAGGTTCTCAGGCAGAATCCCAGTGCCAAGAGGCAACAACAAGGGAAGGCCCTGTGTGAGACAGGATGCTGGACTGGATGGACCACTGGTCTATCCAGCAGGGCTCTTCTTCTGTTCTTACCAGGGGAAGGCCTCATCTTGTTGCTGACCTTCCAGCAAAACTGGTGGGCCTCTGTGTGAGACGGTATGCTGGACTAGATGGACCACTAGTCTGATCCAGCAGGGCTCTTCTGATGTTCTTATCAGGGGAAGACCTCGGCCTCCATGCCCTGTCGTCAGCCCTCCAGAGGAACTGGTTGGCCCCTGTGTGAGACAGGATGCTGGACTGGATGGACCACTGGTCTATCCAGCAGGGCTCTTCTTCTGTTCTTACCAGGGGAAGGCCTCATCTTCTAAACTTCTTCGGCACTACGGTCGGGGAATCAACATCTCCTGGATGTTCCAGGCCCCAAGACAGTCAAACTTGCGATGACCAGGGCTAGGGCGTTTTCGGTGGCGGCTCCTATCTGTTAGAATGAGCTCCCAGAGGAGATCCGGGCCCTGCGGGACCTTGTACAGTTCCGCAGGGCCTGTAAGACGGAGCTCTTCCACCAGGCTTTCGAATAGGAGCCGCCGCCACCACTGTGCCATCAACGCTCTATAATCTCCGCACATTACCATCGCTGGCGTGGGTTCCATCGGAGGGAGCAGGACGTTTTTTAGGGGACGGCGGGGCAGTGGGAATATGCACTGCTGCTGTTGTGTGGCTATACCACTGAGAATACCATCTTGGCTTAAAACTTGGAAGTGAGTAAGGGAGCGCCAAATGTTTGTTATGAATTTTATCTAATCTGTCTATTTTGTATTTTAGTATTTTATACTCTTTTACTGTTATTATCTGGCACTATGCCTCTGTAAGCCGCCCTGAGCCTCCGGGGAAGGCGGGATATAAATCCAAATAAATAAATAAATACCCTGTTGTTGGCCCTCCAGAGGAACTGGTTGGCTGCTGTGTGAGCTGGACTGGATAGACCACTGGTCTGATCCAGCAGGGCTCTACTTATGTTCTTATCAGGGGAAGGCCTCAGCCTCTCTGCCCTGTCGTCGGCCCTCCAGAGGAACTGGTTGGCCCCTGTGTGAGGCAGGATGCTGGACTGGATGGACCACGGTCTATCCAGCAGGGCTCTTCTTCTGTTCTTACCAGGGGAAGGCCTCATCTTCTATACCCTGTTGTTGGCCCTCCAGAGGAACTGGTTGGCTGCTGTGTGAGCTGGACTGGATAGACCATTGGTCTGATCCAGCAGGGCTCTTCTTATGGTCACCACTCACACTTCCAGGTGCCCAGCATCATTGAGGAAGGGCATGAGGGTGGTGCATAGTGGTGACAACTGCTGGTGACCATGATGGAAGCATTCCTAGCTGCACGCAGTGGCCAGTGCTGTTGGGGGGAAAGGTGTGCAGGTGGTGCTGACCTCTGAGCATGGGTGATGTGGAGGGCTTGCAAGCAGGAGAAGGATGGATGGTGGGGGGGCATGCTGGGGAATGGCAGACAAGGAGTCATGCAGGGGCACCTGGTGGTGGGCAGATGGGCAGTCCCCTGGCACTGTCTACCCAGGGCCCACCCAAAACTTGGAATGAGCTGTGGGTGGAGGAACATTAGGACCCAAACAATGCAGAAAATGTGTTGGAGTTAAGCTGAGTCTCATAGCCCTGATGCAGTGTGACAAGAGTAACAAGAGAGATACAAGTTAAGTTCTCCAGAAGAACGAGGAGGTGGACCTCCTGATGGCACCTGGGTTTTGGCCACTGCGTGACACAGAGTGTTGGGCCGGATGGGTCCTCGGCCTGATCCAACATGGCTGCTCTTATGTTCAAAACAGTCTAGTGGCACCTTTAAGACCAAGTTTTATTCAGGTACCAGCTCTCCCTTCTCTGTGAGGACAGATCTGCATGTCCACCCCCCCAATAGCTAGGAATCCAAAAGAGTCCAGTGGAGCCTGAGCGGTGGGTGTTGCCTTCTGACACACTTCCGGTGATGTCAGGGTGTGTGTGGCATATGCAAATAAGCTATGCTAATGAGTTATGCTAATGAGCTCCTGCACCTCTTTTTCTACGGAATGACCCCTGCACATCACAGAACGCACTGAACATACTTTCAATGAGTGCCAGATCTAGAACTCTCGTTCAGTCAGTGACCTCAAAGAGCGCAACTCAAGGAAGCAGAACTGAGAGTGTCCCTAGAAATCCAGAAAGGTCCAAGACGATGAGAGCAAAAGCTGCTGGCAGGATGGGCGGTGGGAGACAATTCAAAGCTGTAAAAGACCTTCTATAATTAGAGGCGTGTGAGAACATGTCCAGTGTCCAAGTCGTGTTAATAAGAACATCAACATGGAGATCCACCAGAGCTCACATATGAGGTCAGATGAACTGTGTAGCATTCAAAAGATATGTACAAAGAGACAGAGAAGCTATTTCAGGAAAACAGTCCCAATGACCAGGGCTATTTCTGGGCAGGAACGCACAGGAACGGAGTTCCGGCTGGCTCCCAAGTTGGCCACGCCCAGCAGAAACTCATTAGCATAATAGGACACACCCAACAGCAGAAACGCATTCGGATTGGCTACAGTAGGGGTGTGTGGCCTAAAATGCAAAGGAGTTCCTGCTACAAAAAAGCCCTTGGTTTTGACAACAAACAAGGTAAACAGAATAAGAAGCAAAAGGTGGGTGTGGCTGGATGAGCACACTTCTCGTAACATGGGGGTGTGGCCGAATATGCCAATAAGCTGTGCTGTCAGGGTGTGGCCTAATAGGCGAATGAGTTTCTGCTGTTGGGTGTGGCCTATTATGCTAATGAATTCATGCTGGGCTTTTTCTACAAAAAAAGCCCTGGGAACAGTGCAAGTTCTTAAAACTGGCTGGGTGGGTGGGGTGGGTAGGTGAAATTTCAGTACACCAGATGGGGGAAATAGGAAAGAAGCATTGCCAGAATACTGCAACAAAAGCGACAGTTGTCAGTTGGCTTTGATAAGCATTCCGATCACAAAGAACCGTGCAGACATAAATGTCAGTGTTAACTGTAACCACCGCAAAGCAACCGTCACGCCTTGTTCTTGTGCAGTGAACTGGCAAACCTCTATACAGAGATCTTTCACAAAAATTCGGGGAGGGGGGAGGAGGCAAAGTAAACATTCTTCTGACTGCAACTTTCATAGGCATGCCTTTCCCCAAAAGCAAAAGGTACACTCACAGTTTACACATCCCTGTGACGTTTTGACTCTCCACCGGTTGCCCTCTATATTTAGCTACAAGATAAACCTGGACAAACACGACCCGATCAGTAAACAAGTATAAAGCCAACAGTAGTGATAGTTTGACCCACAAATCAAACAGTCATTAAGACTTGTAAAGAATGCTATCTATGTATTACAATCTGAAGCACTACAACATGATAAACAAATCATAAAAAATCCTTGAACCAAGGTACATAATCAACGTCGTTTATGGATTATATAACAACGTTGCAAAAAATGGATCTTCTTCAGGAGATATTCTGTGGTGTACAAAAATACAATTTTTAGAATACATGCTACACCAATAACAAGAGACAATACAATAATCTTAGTGCTATCTTACTTACATAATGGTGCAAAAGCTCTCTGTTTCATAAGGAGGCAAAGTAAACATTCTTCTGACTCCAACTTCCATAGTCATACCTTTCCCCAAAAGCAAAAGGTGCACTCACAGTTTACACATCCCTGTGACATTTTGACCCTCCACCGGTTGTCCTCTATATTTAGCTGACATGGCAAGCTCATCAAACTTTTTACGATTTGCCTTCTATTTGTGACCAGGCCGATTTCAAATGGCGCAATCTAACCTCAAAGTGGACCAAGCGTACTTCCCACGTGTTTTTAGAGACCAAAAAGCATCCCAATAAAGCGGCTTGTTATTCGGGATTCTGCTAACAGCTTCCATTCTTTAAAGAGGATTTCAGATCTCCCAGATGATTGGAGCTGTCTTTAAACGTACATGGAGGGAGATTTTTAGATCTCAGATTGTCGAGAGATCTCATACATGCAAGGCTCTTTTTTGTAGCAGGAACTCCTTTGCATATTAGGCGACACTCCCCTAATGTAGCCAATCCTCCAAGAGCTTACAGAGCTCTTCTTACAGGGGCTACTGTAAGCTCTTGGAGGATTGGCCACATAGAGGTGTGTCGCCTAATATGCAAAGGAGTTCCTGCTACAAACAAGAGACTTTCATGTATGATATCTCTCTACAATTTAAGATCTAAAACCATTCTTTAAAGAGGATTTCAGATCTCCTAGATGATTGAAGGGAGATTTTTAGATCTTAAATTGTAGAGAGATATCATACATGAAAGTCTCTAGATGCCAGGGATTGAATCGGGGACCTTCAGCATGCCAAGCGGACACTCCATACCACTGAGCCATGGTCCCTCCATAGGGATCAGAAAATCTTGACAGGGGTAAAAGGTAAAGGTAAAGGTCTCCCTTGCTCAAAAGCCAGTCAAATCCGACTCTAGGGTTGCGGTGCTCATCTCCGTTTCAAAGCCGAAGAGCCAGCGCTGTCCGAAGACGTTTTCGTGGTCATGTGGCCGGCATGACTAAACACCGAGATGCACAGAACGCTGTTACCTTCCCACCGAAGCGGTACCTATTTATCTACTTGCAATTTCTCGCTTTCGAACTGCTAGGTTGGCAGGAGCTGGAACGAGAGACGGGAGCTCACTTTTAAGTGGAAATGCCAGGGATTGTACCGGGGACCTTCAGCATGCCAAGCAGACACTCCATACCACTGAGCCATGGTCCCTCCATATGGATCAAAAAAATCTTGACAGGGGTAAAATATATATTGACAGAGGCTATCCCTTCCCATTCTAGCCTGCATGGTCCAGGCCAGCCCGATCTCATCTGTTCCTGACAGCTTAGCAGGGTCAGCCCTGGTTAGTGCTTAGATGGGAGACCACCAAGGAAGTCCAGGGTTGCTATGCAGAGGCAGGCAATGGGGAACCACCTCTGCTCACCTCCTGCCTTGAAAACCCCACAGGATTGTCCTAAATCAGCTGCAAGTCCGTGCCACTTTTTATATATACACACACATACATACACACACCCACACCCCAAGGGACATTTCACATGCATGCATAGATGTCATGGATAGGGTTGCCATAAGGGAGGGGCTGTCAGGTAGCCCTGTCATAGGTTTGGAGTGTGGAGGGGTTCTCTGTCTCTGCTCTCCCTGGCTCACCAACTGTTTGCTATCTTATACTTGCCCTTGTAGATGCTCCAGCTGCCATTTTACCCAGCTGGGAAAGTTAACGGCTTTTGCTTTGCCTGCTTGCTTTGCCCAAGCGCGTGAGATGTATCCATTGGCTCATGCTTACCGGGGGGATGTTTGATTCTAGTATAAGTCAGAGGCCATGGTATTAATGGCCATTCCTGACACAAGCTGTACACGTGTCTCTAGTACTGGATTTACCAATAAACAGTTATCTTCTCATGAAGCCCTGTGTTGCGTAACCTGACTAAGGACCCTGACAGGGGCTAAGTCTCAGTGAAAGAGCCTCTGCTTTGAATACAGAAGGTCCTAGGTTCAATCCCCGGCATCTCCAGTTAAAAAGGACCAGGCATTAGGTGATGTGAGAGACCTCTGCCTGAGACCCTGGAGAGCCGCTGCCAGTCTGAATAGAAAATACTGACTTTGGTGGATCAATGGTCAGATTCAGTACAAGGCAGCTCGATATGGAGTTGCCAACCTCCAGGTGGGGCATGGAGATCTCCCAGTATTACAATTGAGCTCCAGATGACCACAATCAGTTTTCCTGGAGAAAATGACTGCCGTGAAGGGTGGACTCTATGGTATTATCACTCCAGGTGAGGTCTCTCCCCTCCCCAAACTTTTCCCTCTCCAGGCCCCAAAATCTCCAGGTATTTTGCATCCCATAGAGCAGGCAACCCTAGTCAGGGGGAGGGACTTCAGGTGGCATTTTGTGGACCTGTAGCAAAACAGTGCTCAACAACAGGAGCTGGTGATGAGGAGCAGGGCTATTTTTGGGCAGGAACGCACAGGAACGGAGCTCCGGCTGACTCCCAAGTTGGTCACACCCAGCAGGAGCTCATTAGCATAATAGGCCACACCCAACAGCAGACACTCATTAGGATTGGCTACATTAGGGGTGTGTGGCCTAACATGCAAAGGAGTTCCTGCTACAAAAAACGCCCTGGGTTTTGACAACAAACAAGGTAAACAGAATAAGAAGCAAAAGGTGGGTGTGGCTGGATAACCACACTTCTGGTAACATGGGGGTGCGGCCTAATGTGCTAATGAGCTGTACTGCCAGGGGTGTGGCCTAATAGGCTAATGAGTTCCTGCTGTTGGGGGTGGCCTATTATGCTAATGAGTTCCTGCTGGGCTTTTTCTACAAAAAGAGCCCTGAAGGAGGAAACAGGAAAAGAGGACTGGGGGTGAAAGGAGGTTTTCTGGGGAGGACAGCAGTGTCCAGGGACCAGAGAACAGCAGAGATGGAGTCCAGAGGAAGAAAAAAACATTCTCCTTCCTCAGGAGGCCTCACAGGGGCCCCCTCTTGTGAGGGCTTTTGTACCATCATTCTTGCAATCACTTTGGTTGGTCAACCATAACAGTTTTAAAACTAAGGAACTTCTTTGCTTCTGTCTTAGGGCCAAACTACAACTGTGGCCACCACTGCCATTTTAATGCCGAATGAGATGGTTTAAAAGCACCACCAGGTAGGGTTGCCAGCCTCCAGGTGGGGCCTGGGGATCTCCCGCTTTTACAACTGATCTCCAGCTGACAGAGATCAGCTCCCCTGGAGAAAACGGCTGCTTTAAAGGGTGGACTCTGTGGCGTTGTACCATGCTGAGGCCCCTCCCCTCCCCAAACCCCACCCACTCCTGGATCCACCCCCAAAGTCTCCAGCCATTTTCCAACCCAGACCTGGCAACCCTACCACCAGGGCACGATCCTGATCGGGCCAGTACTGCAGTGGGATGAGGCATTCTTGCTCCCCCCCCACCCCGGTGCCTTTTCTAGTGCAGAAACTGCCAGGGGGGCAGCCATTTTGGCTCTTGAAAAGGCACAGGGAAGAAACAAGAGTACCTCATCCACCAGAAGAGGCCCTTGTGGCATTTTTAAATTGACTCATTCCGCTTTAAAATGGTGGCAGTGTCCACAGGTCAGACCCGTGGATGCTGTCCCATCTAGTACAGCCCTCGGAGGCCTGATTGAAGAATATGAGGTGACGTGACAGGGATACCAGGGAAATAAATATACACCAAAGGAATGGGCTTGTTGCACGGAAGCAAAAGGGTCTTTCTGATCACTTCCAAGCCTAAAAATTGCTAGTGCAGTATGGAAAAATAATAATAATAGAAAGCCCCTGAGAGATCCAAGTACCCACCCACAGTATGATGTGTCTCTGCATGTTTTGTTATTCTGGATTTACTTCCAGTCAGCCTCTGCTGAGAACAAGTAATTCTGCCACATGTCTGCACTAGGCATGATTAAGTACTCTAGTCACTTCCTAGCCAGAGAAGCCTTAGAACAATTTACCTGTCTAGGAGGTTTCCCGCTGTGTCTCTGCTTGAATGTGTGCTTTGGATTTCCTTCCTTTCAGTCAAGAGATATACCTGTATGTCAAGCAGAATCACATTGTTGTTGTTCAGTCGCACAGTCAAGTCCGACTCTTCGCGACCCCAATGACCAGATCATGCCAGGCCTTCCGGTCTTCCGCCGTCCTCTGACGTTTGCTCAACTTCATGTTCGTTGCATCGATGACACTGTCTAACCATCTCATCCTTTGCTGTCCCCGTCTTCTTTGACCTTCAATCTTTCCCAGCATCAGGGTCTTCTCTAGTGAGGGCTCCCTTCTCATTGGGTGACTATCCCCCCCCCGAAACTATCATTACATTAGAGAATTACCTACTCGTCCCCTTGAGTTCTTTTAGGATTGACTGATTGGATCTCCTTGCAGTCCAAGGGACTCTCAAGAGTCTTCTCCAGCACCATAGTTCAAAAGAATCTATTCTTCGGCACTCAGCCTTCCTTATAGTCCAACTCTCACAGCCATACATGACTACTGGGAATACCATTGCTTTGACCATGCGGACTTTTGTTGGCAGGGTGATGTCTCTACTTTTTATCATGCTGTTTAGGTTTGCCATCGCTTTCCTCCCAAGAAGCAGGCGTCTTTTAGTTTCACAGAGCTAGGGAGTTCTTATTCATACCAGTGCTAAAGACAGTCTTTAGGCTATAAGACTATGTGCCCAGCTCCCCAAAATTTAGGCAACAGTGTCATATTAACTGGGAAGGCCCTGCTCTGTGGTCTCATCTACTGGGGCACATCAGGGCTTCCCCACTGTGGCATCTATTGAGAACATCTCAACAAAAAGGAGTCCTTCTAGGCGCCCTGAGCTGGATATCCCAGGCAAGCCCGATCTCATCAGATCTCGGAAGCTAAGCAGGGTCGACTCTGGCAAGTTCTGGGATGGGAGATCTCCAAGGGCACAGAGGCAGGTTATCAAGCCACTTCTCTAAAACGTCCTAGCCCCCACTAGGGATCACCAGAAGTCACCATGACTTCCAGGCTCACAAGCACATGCACAGACATACAAAAAAACCCCCTCAAAAAATAGTAAAAAAAGAAATCCTCCTAGGTAGAGAACTGTGGGTTGGATCTGCAAGCTCAAGCTCTACTTGTACAAGAGTGAGCATATTTATGGCCCTGGTCACACGGAGCATTTGCTGCGCTAAAGAGACAGATGATAGGCAGATTTTCCGGGTGCGATCACACCGCAACATCTGGGAAGCGTAGTGCTCCTGTGGCTATCCCGTGGCTACCCGCAGAAGATGCGGACTAAAAAACTAGTACTTACGAGGGGCAAGGGCGGGTGTCTGATCGCGTTTCCGGTGGAATCCCGTGGCATCCCATGGCATCCGGCACCCGCCGATGTTCCTTCGCAAACAAGGGGCT
>NW_015159823.1:107618-124879 GCF_001447785.1 Gekko japonicus
TGAAATCCTGCATAACTTCCCTTATTGCCCATCCTCTCTTAGAATTTCTCTTTGCTCAAAATGGAATTGGTTAGAAACAGACTTCCTAAAAATAGGAAAAGAATGAAATTGGTTAGACATGGAATTGGTTAGAAACAGACTTCCTAAAAATAGGAAAAGAATGAAATTGGTTAGACATGGAATTGGTTAGAAACAGACTTCCTAAAAATAGGAAAAGAATGAAATTGGTTAGACATGGAATTGGTTAGAAACAGACTTCCTAAAAATAGGAAAAGAATGAAATTGGTTAGACATGGAATTGGTTAGAAACAGACTTCCTAAAAATAGGAAAAGAATGAAATTGGTTAGACATGGAATTGGTTAGAAACAGACTTCCTAAAAATAGGAAAAGAATGAAATTGGTTAGACATGGAATTGGTTAGAAACAGACTTCCTAAAAATAGGAAAAGAATGAAATTGGTTAGAAATGGAATTGGTTAGAAACAGACTTCCTAAAAATAGGAAAAGAATGAAATTGGTTAGAAATGGAATTGGTTAGAAACAGACTTCCTAAAAATAGGAAAAGAATGAAATTGGTTAGAAATGGAATTGGTTAGAAACAGACTTCCTAAAAATAGGAAAAGAAACAGAGTGTTGGATTTCAGGGAGACATTGGTAATTAAAAGAATGTCTCTTAAGAACATTCCCTCTGTTTTTAGGGTTGTACCGAGCTACTGCTGTCAAAGTTCTCACTTCACGATAACAGCGGTCAACATTCTATAATTGTTTTAAAACTCGATTTTATTTTATTTTTAGACATGTGGCTTTGAATACTTGGAAATGGAGAAATCACTAATAAGTTTATGCATAAGATTTGCGTCTTGAAATGTGCATCTGTGGGAGCCAACAGAAAAACTGACGCATCCAGAGAAAGCCAAGTTCTGTGGGAGGCTTTGGAATTGTGCTCCTGGCTGGGAAATACAGGGGAGGACATTCAAGTCCCTTGTAGGATGCAAACATTTGACAGCCCCATGAAAAGAGCACGATTCCCCCCCCCCGGTTGGGGATGTGTGGAAAATATGAGCGTGGAAAACAAAAGCTGGCCCCCAGGCAGCTCTTGCTAGGCCAACGAACAGGACTCAGAATGGGAGAGCCGGCAGAAGCCTTGGCAAGTGAACAAAAAGGCCCTAAATATTGTTCAGCTCAAAGACGACCGCTCGATGAATCAGGACTGCGTGTCTGTCTGTGCGGTCCACAGAACTGCAGATTGCCTGTAACTGGCAACCGGCAGCCAAGAAAATGTGTGACAAATACATACCAGGAACAAAAGTCAAACCAACCATAAAGATATCCCTCTACAAGAGGGGACTGAATCTCAAAGGCTGCTGTCAGGCATGCCTTTAGATCCAACTTAGCTGCGAATGCCTGACAGATCTAAAGTGCACGATCAGACTGCAACATCTGGGAAAGGTCCCGCAGCCGTTGGCAACCTGTGCTGCCCTGCCACAGAAACGGAGTTAAAAGACACCGGGGAAAGTCCGGTCCTAACACTTGCCAATGGGCCATAGAGAGATTTCCCCTAGTCTGATCACTCAAGCGTGCACTCAAGCCATCGGGATGGACTCAACGCCATTCCCCCCCCACTTAGTGATATGCGCATAACCACATAATCGGTCCATGGAGAACTCTATGGAGAACACACAGGGGTTCGATTCCTTGTTTATGCACATGCTCACAAAAGGGGGGGGGGACATTCATCCAAATGTGCCATCTGATCATGCGGTGATGGGCTGTTAGAGCAAGATTCGAGTCCAGCAGCACCTTCAAAACCAACACGATTTCCAGGGTGTAAGCTCTTGTGAACCAAAGTCCCCTGTATCATATACTACATATCTGATGAAGGGAGCCTTGACTCTCAAAAGCTGTTGCTCTGGAAATCTGGCTGGTGATTTAAAGTGCTGCTGGTCACAGGTCTTGCTCTTCCACTGCGGACTACTGCTATTGCAGACCAACATGGCTTTGTTGTTGTTCAGTCACACAGTCGAGTCCGACTCTTCACGACCCCATGCACCAGCTCCCACCAGGCCCTCCTGTCTTCCACCGTCCTCTGAAGTTGGCTCAACTTCACGTTCGTTGCATCTGTGACACTGTCTAACCATCTCATCCTTTGCCGTCCCCGTCTTCTTTGGCCTTCAATCTTTCCCAGCATCGGGGTCTTCTTCTCCAGTGAGGGCTCCCTTCTCATTGGGTGGCCAAAGTATTTGAGCTTCAGTTTCATTATCTGGCCTTCCAGGGATCAGTCAGGGTTGATTTCTTTTAGGATTGACAACATGGCTACCCCCCCGAAACTATCATTATGTTAGAGAATTACCTACTCGGCACTGGAGTTTCTTATTGACTTGGAGACACTTTTCCAATGATCCTGACATTGCGAAGACTGTTTAACCACGAACCTCTGGAAACAAAGCTCTTCAGAGTCTGCATTTGGTTGGCAGCTGGGAGCCATTGGAAAGCAACGTGGGAGCCTAGCACCACAAGTTCTACATCACGGGATCGTAGAGCATGTGCTCACGTCACTTTCTCCCTGTTACCTGCAGTCTCTGCAGATGCTGGGGGGGGTTCGAAGAGTAAAGAGGGATTCTCTTTTTGCTCAATGGATTCTGCTGATCGAAAAACAACAGAAGATCTTTTTTTGGGGGGGAAAGATTTTATTGGTTTTATAAACTACATCCTATAGAGAAGGGGCATAGGAAAACACTAAAACTAAAACAGAAGCTATATAAGACAAGGATCATATTACGTTTAACAAGTATATTCTGGGTATAACGTTCCCACAATGAAAGCCAAAAATACTAAGTATTACCAGGGCTATTGTGGGGCAGGAACGCACAGGAACGGAGTTCCGGCTGGCCCCTGAGTTGGCCACGCCCAGCAGGAACTCGTTAGCAAAATAGACCACACCCAAGAGCAGGAACTCATTAGGATTGGCTACATTAGGGGTGTGTGCCCTAACATGCAAAGAAGTTCCTGCTACAAAAAAGCCCTGGGTTTTGACAACAAACAAGGTAAACAGAATAAGAAGCAAAAGGTGGGTGTGGCTGGATGACCACACTTCTGGTAACATGGGGGTGTGGCCTAATGTGCTAATGAGTGGTGCTGTCAGGGTGTGGCCTAATATGGTAATGAGTTTATGTTGTTGGGTGTGGCCTACTATGCTAATGAGTTCATGCTGGGCTTTTTCTACAAAAAGAGCCCTGAGTATTACTTTGTAATCACGCTAGCTTAAGGTTTTAATAATGGTCTTTCGGTGGATTACGAACTATTCCAGTTCATTTATCAGACTTCTTCTTCTTATATTTCATCTTAACTTTAAGTTGTTTTGGGACTGCTTCTCCTTTTTCAGAGTCAGAGGTCTCAGAAAGTGTGGCCGAACTGCTTGAAGTATTTTGTGATTCATCCTCGCTTTTATCTTCTTCTTGAATATTGTCCCGTTTCTTTTTTTCCTTTTCCCCCAGACTTTGTTGTTGTTCCAAAAAATCCTTGGCTTTCCGGGCAGAGTCAATTTTAGTTTTCTTATCTTTATAGTTGAATATGAGTCCTTCTGGGAATATCCATCTATAAGGAGTTGAATTAGCATGGAGGAAAGAAGTTAAGTCTTTATATTGTCTTCTTCGCTTTCTCGCCTCAAATGGAATGTCTTTTAAAATGTTCACTTCTTCATCTTTAATTTTCAAGGTTTTTCCAGCTGTCCCTTTTAAAAGAGCATCTCTAGTCGATCTCTTTGAGAATTTAACAACTATTTCACCTGGTAGCTTATTTTCTTGATGAAATCTGAATAAGTCCAGTATGTCAAGTCCATATCATTCTGTAGGGTTTCTTGTTTAAGATCTGTCCTTGGACTAGATAGACTAGATGGACCACTGTTCAGATCCAACAAGGCTCTCATCAGGGGACGTCCTCTGCCTCTCTGCCCTGTTGTTGGTTCTCCAGATGAACTGGTTGGCCAGTTTGTGAGACAGGATGCAGGACTAGATGGACCACTGGTCTGACCCAGCAGGGATCATCTGATATTCTTATGAAGGCCTTGGCCTCTATGCCCTGTTGTTGGCTTTCCAGAATAATTGGTTTGCCACGGTGTGAGACAGGATGCTGGACTAGATGGACCACTGGTCTTATCCTGCAGGGCTCTTCTGATGTTCTTATGATGATAATATTTGTGTTTGAAATAATCCACCAGACCTTGGATTACAAATAGGTTTGCCAGTTATGGGTTGTGAAATACCTGGAGATTTTAAGGGAGGAGCCTGAGGATAGCAAGGTTTGGGGAGGGGAGGGGAGGGAATGCAATGTCATATAATTACATAGAGGCCATTTTTCTCCAGGGGAACTGATCTTTGTATTCTGGAAATAAGTTGTAATCCTGGGAGATCTCCAGCCACCACCTGGAGGTTGGGAACCTTACAGGTGCAGAAGGATCATCTCCTGAAAGAGCCGTTCTCTGCTTCGTGCTTTTCAGAAGTCTTGAGGATGCATTTCATTTTGAGCATGTTGTGGGTCGGGGAACTAAGAATAACATTTCCTTCATCAGCTAAATTGCAACCTGCTTTCGGGACCAGATAAATGAAAGAAATGCTTTTGCTCCAGATTCCTCACTCACAGATGTTAGAACATTTTTGAGTTCTAACACGCCCACACTTGGCATGTTTTGCACATCTTTGACTTTCCTGTTACACCCTAAAAGAACCCCACAGGAGAGAATTAAGAGGCTGAACTCTTCAGAAAGATCTCCTTGCAGTTTTCAACTGTTAACGATATCTGTGACATTGATTCAGGTGGGTAGCCATGTTGACCTGAAGCAGCAGAACAAAGTTTGAGTCCAGTGGCACTTTAAAGACCCAGACCGATTCCCCACAAGCAGCTGTGCCACCCTCACTCTTCCATTTGCCTCGGTTGCCTTGGTCAATTTCACACTATTTGCTGCCAGCATCTCCCCCCGATTTCCCCCTTCTCGATCTTAAAAAAAGTATCGAGTTCTCAGGGGAAATCGCGGGGAGATGTGTGTCAAAATGCAGCTGCGCTGCGAATACTGTGAAACTGACCAATGCAACCGCACGCCAGATGGGTCCGCCGAATACAGCTGACGCCGAAGACCACCGGAAGGAGAAGAGGAGCCAAAAACCGAAAAGCCGAGCCGACAATAAGCCGAACCGAAAAAAGAACAGCAAGTCCCTCCACTGGGTGTCGGTAGGGCAGTCCCCGCCCCTGACTATGTGTGGCCATAGATAGGGATAAAGAGTAACTGTAAGCCGCTCAGAGACCCCTTGGGGTGCGAGCGGGATACAAGCCGAAAGCATAAATAAATATAAATAAATAAACCAGCGCAAACGGAAGCGCGAAGGTTGCACAGCTGCTAGTCTAGCCTCGAGGTGACCGTCGCATGGATCACTGTGAATAAAACTTTGTTGCTCTTAGAGGTACCACTGGACTCGGACTTTGTTCTGTGACAATAATGACAGTGTCCCCGGAACAAAGTTGGTTAACTGAAGGAGGATCTGGGAGACCCACATTCAAATCCCTACTTGTGCCATGGAAGCTCACTGGGTGGCCTTGGGACAGTCACACTCTCTCAGCCTACTCTACCTCACAGGGTTGTTGCGAGGATAACATGGAGGAGAGGAGAATAAAGTAAGCACCTTGGATCCCCCACTAGGGAGAAAAGTAGAGCACAAATAAAGTAAGTAATAAATATTAAAGATGAACTTTGGTTATTCTCCCTTTGGCCCTGTACACACGGTTAAAATAGATCTAGCACAATTCCTCAGGGCCTGTAAAACGGAGCTGTTCCACGAGGCCTTTGGTCGAGGTGGCGGGCATCCAATCCATTCTGGCCCCCCTGTCCCATCCACAGAACTGTTTACAACCTTTTTCCAGTTCCCTACTGTTCTGGATACTATCCAGACACTGGAGTTTCCTAGGGCAATGAGTTCATAAGGCATGATTTTGGTTTGATCTGCTATTGTGTTTTACTGTTTTACTGTTTTATTGCTTGTTGATTTTATGCTGTGAGCCGCCCTGAGCTCATTTTTGGGACATGATAGACAGTTTTCCCTCGGATGACCATGGACCCGCCCCCAGCGTGCCTGGCGTGGTCGCGTCACTTCCGAGTGACGTGCACGTCGGGGTGGGGTTCCCCCCGGGGCCCGATCCGCCGGCGGTGGGGAAGGGGCCTCTGGGGTGGGGGTTTCCCCGCCCCCCGGGGGGACTTGGCAAGCCTACTTCTTATGTTTTTTATCTTTTTATGTTCCTCATCTGATGAAGGGAGCTTTGGACGTTCGAAAGCTAATACCCCAAAAATCTTGTTGCTCCCTAAGGCAGTAGAGGACTCAAATGTAGCCATTCTATTGCAGACCAAAATGGCTCCCCTCTGAATCTGAAAATCACAGATTTATCCTGCTAATGAAGCAAAAAAGGCCAGTCTGGCTCCGCAAAGGAGGGTACAACTCTGTACATATTGCAAATGTGAACTTTCAATCTATGGCGGAGATGGGGAACTTGCTAGGTCTGGTTATTCCTATTCTGCACACACGGACTCTCCAAAAACTCTGTTGACATCTTACTTTGACAAGCCAAGACTGACAGCTAGAGCTATCCAACGGCTGTCTCCTGAGACGTGCAAAGAGATTAGAAGGTTATCTGAGTGCCCTTGTGAGTGGGTCTGGTGCAATGCTTGCTTTTCCTCTCCAAACTGTCAGTTAACAAGGGTGCGAGCAGATAATTAAGTGAACCAAGAGTGTTCGGCTTTTAGAAAGCAGAATGCCAATACACTCTGCTTCGCCTAGCAAATGTTGCGAAGCTTAACGTAGTAGGTACAAAGCTGTCCCTCTGCAAGAGGAGTGGCCCAACGTCTTATGAAGAAACGGATGTCAAGTTTCCCATCCACCTGTCATTCCTTCAAGCACAACCCATCAAATATTAAACAAAAGGTTCATAAATAATGGGAGACGAGGCATAGAAAGAGAGAGAGAGATGCCACCAGAAATACTTGGCTTGCTGCTCCAGCCAGCTCCAGTTACACAATATATTTAAGGCCATCTCACAATACAACGTGGCACTTAGGAAGAAGGCCAGACTGATCTCTTCAGAAGCTAGGCAAGGTTGGCCCTGGTTGGCACTTGGATGGGAATCCACCAAGGAAGTCCAGAGGCAGGCAATGGCAAACCACCTCTGCTCGCCTCTTGCCTTGAATGCCCAATGGACGGGGTCACCATGAGTCTGTTGTGATTCAATGACACATTCTTCTTCTTCTTCCCTGACCTAAATGGCCCAAGCTACTGGGAGGGGAAAGTTTTTAAGGTTGCCAAATCTGGGTCAGGAGCCTGGAGAGGGCAGCATTTGGGGAGGGACCTCAGTGAGCAGTGTTCCCTCTAAGCTGAGTTAGTGTGAGTTAGCTCACAGTTTTTTAGCCTCCGGCTCACACATTTTTGTCTTCGCTCAGGAAGGACGGGCTCCAGAGCAAACTAATTGATGCAGCAGCCAAATCGCTCGCTCACGGCTTTAATGCCAGGAGCTCACAAAGCAGAATTGTTGCGCACAAGACTCCAGTTTAGAGGGGGCATTGTCAGTGGGATTCAGTGCCATAGAGCCCACCCTTCAAAGCAGCCATTTTCTCCAGGGGAACTGATCTCTGTAGTCTGGCAATCAGTTGTGAAAGGAGAAGATCTCCAGGCCCTGTTGGAGGCTGTCAGCCCTATTTTAAGCCCCTCCCCCGGTCCATGTGTGGCTGTCCTAATCCAAATTGGGCCCCGAGAATCAAGTTACAAGCGGAGAACTCCCAGGTCATGTCTGACAACCAGCCACATTGGGAGATGCAAGGTCTTTGTTGTGTGTGTCTTTTATAGTTGCCATAAGAACATAAGAACATAAGAGACGCCAATGTTGGATCAGGCCAAAGACCCATCCAGTCCAACACTCTGTGTCACACAGTGGCCAAAAATACCAGGTACCATCAGGAGGTCCACCAGTGGGGCCAGGACATTAGAAGCCCTCCCACTGTTGGCCCCCCCAAGCACCAAGAACTTGCACAAGAGCCCCTATCTATACCTTGCCGATCTAATTCCCTTTTGAAGCCATCTATGCTTGTAGCCGCCACCACTTCCTGTGGCAGTGAATTCCATGTGTTAATCACTCTTTGGGTGAAGAAGTACTTCCTTTTATCCGTTCCAACCCGATATCCGTTCTAACCCGACCGCTCAGCAATTTCATGGAGTGCCCACGGGTTCTTGTATTGTGAGAAAGGGAGAAAAGTACCTCTTTCTCTACCTGCTCTTTCCCATGCATAATCTTATAAACCTCGATCATGTCACCCCTCAGTCGTCGTTTCTCCAAGCTAAAGAGCCCTAAGCGCCTTAACCTTTCCTCATAGGGAAAGTGTTCCAACCCCTTTATCAATCGAGTTGCCCTTTTCTGCACTTTTCCCAAAGCTATAATATCCTTTTTAAGGTGTGGTGACCAGAATTGCACACAGTATTCCAGATGAGGTCGCACCATTGATTTATATAGGGGCATTATGATATTGGCTGATCTGTTTTCAATACCCTTCCTAATAATCCCCAGCATAACATTGGCCTTCTTTATTGCAGTCACACACTGTCTCGACATTTTCAGTGAGTTATCTACTACAACTCCAAGATCTCTCTCTTGATCAGTCTCTGCCAGTTCAGACCCCATCAACGTGTATTTATAGTTAGGATTTTTGGCTCCAATGTGCATCACCTTGCACTTGGCCACATTGAACCCCATTTGCCATGTTGACGCCCACTCGCCCAAAATTGACAGATCCCTTTGGAGTGCCTCACAATCCTCACTGGTTTTCACCACCCTGAACAACTTCGTATCATCCGCAAATTTAGCCACTTCACTGCTTACTCCCAACTCCAAATCATTAATGAACAAGTTAAAAAGCAGTGGACCAAGTACTGATCCCTGCGGTACCCCACTGCTTACCACCCTCCACTGAGAAAATTGCCCACCTACACTCACTCTCTGTTTTCTATGAACTAGCCAGTTTTTGATCCATAAAAGGACTTGTCCTTCTATCCCATGATTTTTGAGCTTACTTAGGAGCCTTTGATGAGGAACTTTATCAAAAGCTTTCTGGAAGTCAAGGTAAACAATATCTATTGGATCCCCCTTGTCCACATGTTTGTTCACCCCCTCAAAGAACATTAACAGGTTAGTGAGACAAGATCTTCCCTTACAGAACCCATGTTGAGTCTGCCTCAATAGGTTTTGTTCATCTATGTGCCTACTAATTCTTTCCTTAATAATGGTTTCCACCAATTTACCCGGTATCGACGTCAGACTGACTGGCCTGTAATTTCCCGGATCTCCTCTGGAACCCTTTTTAAAGATGGGAGTGACATTAGCTACCTTCCAATCCTCAGGAATGGAGGCAGATTTTAAGGAAAGATTACATATCTTTGTCAGGAGATCTACAAGTTCACATTTGAGTTCTTTCAGAACTCTCGGATGTATGCCATCTGGGCCTGGTGATTTATCAGTTTTTAAGTTGTCTATCAGTTTTAGGACCTCCTCTCTCGTCACCTCAATCTGACTCAGGTCTTTCAACACCCCTCCCGAACTCAGCGGCTCTGGAGTGGGCAAGCACCTCTCATCTTCCACAGTGAAGACGGAGGCAAAAAATGCATTTAGCTTCTCAGCCATTTCCCTATCATCCTTCAATACTCCTTTTACCCCTTGGTCGTCCAAGGGCCCCACTGCCTCCCTGGCTGGTTTCCTGTTTCTAATGTATTTGAAGAAAGTTTTATTGTTGGTTTTTACGTTTTTTGCTATATGCTCCTCATATTCCCTTTTTGCCTGCCTGACCTCAGACTTGCATTTTATTTGCCATAGCCTGTGTTCCGTTTTATCAGCCTCACTGTGACTAGCTTTCCACTGCTTAAAGGAATTCTTTTTACTTTTTACAGCCTCCATTACTCTGTTTGTTAACCATGCAGGCTTTTTCCTATACCTGTTTGTGCCTTTCCTAACCTGCGGAATATATATTTTTTGAGCTTCTAGGATCGTAGTTTTAAATAGATCCCAAGCTTCCCCAATTGTTTTGACCCTTTCTACTTTTCCTTTCAGTTTCCTCCCCACGTGTCCCCTCATATCAGAGAAATTACCCCTTTTAAAGTTAAAAATGGTTGTGTGAGTCTTTTTGGCCAATTCTCTATTTGTACAAATGATGAACTCAACAACATTATGATCACTGTTTCCAAGCGGTGCAATCACTTTTACATCTCTCACCAGGTCTTGAGTGTTACTTAGGACCAAATCAAGGATCGCCTCTCCCCTGGTAGGTTCCGTGACCATCTGCTCCATAGCACAGTCATTTAGAGTGTCTAGAAACTCAATCTCTTTTTCCCGACTAGAACACATATTGACCCAATCAATGTGTGGGTAGTTAAAATCACCTATTATTACACAGTGTTTTTGTCTAGTTGCTATCTTTAAGGCATTCATCATTTTATAATCCTCCTCTATCTTTTGATCTGGTGGGCGATAACAAACTCCCAGTGTTAAGTTTCCTTTTGGCCCCCCTATTTCAACCCATAGAACTTCCAGAAGCGAATCCAATTCACTTAGCCTCTCAATCTTTCTAGACTTTATACCCTCTCTGACATACAGAGCTACCCCACCTCCAACCCTTCCCCCCCTATCCTTCCGATATAATATATAACCGGGAATCACTGTGTCCCACTGATTTTCCTCATCCCACCAAGTTTCAGAAATACCCACAATGTCTATTTTTCCCTCCGACACCAAGCACTCCAACTCCCCGATTTTACCTCGGACACTTCTAGCATTTGTATAGAAACAGCTGTAATTTCCCTTACAAGTTAAGCCTGCATCCTTCCTCTTGCTATCTCGAGTCGTTGTCCGGCAGTCCATGTCACCAGCCATGGCCTCTGTGGACAATTTCAATCCACCTCCCTGTAGAAAAGCAACCGGTACCCCCTCACCTCTCTCAGATGAGCCAACCCGAACCAGAGACTTTTCATCTCCTGTCGGCTTTCCCCCAATATTCAGTTTAAAAGCTGCTCTGCCACCTTTTTGATTTTAAGTGCCAGCAGCCTGGTTCCTTCTCGGGACAAGTGGAGACCGTCTCGCCTGTACAGCTCCCTCTTGTTCCAAAAAGTATCCCAGTGCCTAACAAACCTGAACCCTTCCCCCCTACACCATCGTCTCATCCACGCATTGAGACTCCTGATCTCTGCCTGTCTCTCCGGCCCTGCGCGTGGAACAGGTAACACTTCTGAGAAGGCTACCTTGGAGGTCCTGGACCTAAGTTTCCTGCCCAGCAGCCTAAATTTCTCCTCCAGGACCTCACGACTGCATTTCCCCACATCGTTGGTGCCGACATGCACCACGACCACTGGCTCCTCCCCAGCACTATCTACCAGCCTATCTAAAACACGCGTAATGTCCGCTACCTTCGCACCAGGCAGGCAAGTCACCATACGGTCAGTACGCGGGTTCGCCACCCAGCTGTCTACCTGCCTAAGGATCGAATCACCCACTACCAAGAGCCCCCCTCCCACCCTGCTCAGGGATGGTTCCTTGGTGCAAAAGGAGAGCCGCTCACCAGCTGGGGAAGAGGTCCCTTCTGAGGGCACATTCCCCTTATCCTCAGCATGGTGCCCTGTTTCCCCTAGACCCTCATGCTCCCTGACAGCAGCGGGGCTGCCAGATCCAGAGTGGGACGAAGCTAACAAGTCCCCGAGAGTCTTTTCTGTGTGCCTAGCTGACTGTCTCTGCTTCTCCAGGTCAGCCACCTTGGCCTCAAGGGAGCACACACGTTCCCTGAGAACCAGGAGCTCCTTGCACCGAGGACACACCCAAGACTTCTGCCCAGTGGGCAGATAGTCATACATGTGACACTCCGTGCAAAACACTGGATAGCCCCCAACCCCCTGCTGGCATTCTGGCTTCATAATTCTTTTAAAATAAATAAATATAATCCCCCTTTTAAACCCTTGGTATTTATGTGGGTTTTGTTATCAAGTCAAATTATTTTACGGGAAAGACAAAGAGCCTAGGGCCTTGTCTTTCTGGCTCTTTTTGGGCTTCTTACAGCGCCCCTAGTCTAAGAGTCCCTAGGCTAAGAGCCACAGGCAAAGAGCCCTTTAGCTCACCCTTCGGCTCGTGCCAGAGGCTCGTGCCTCTGCCAAGGTGCTTCCTTAAATAGAGGCCTCCCCCAGCAGAGGTCAGGCAGCAGCTATTCAAATTCAAATTCACCCAGGCACTCAATCACAGGCAAAACAATGCCCCTTCCACTTCCTCTCAATTACAGGCAATCCCAGTCAAACAATGCCCGTTCCTCTCCCACACTCAATCAGCCAGGACTCTGCAAGAACTCTAAGTGCTTCCACACACTGCTAAACACAGTTTTCCCACAAAATATCCTTAGCTGAATTCTCTCAGCTGAAAGCAAGTAAAAGAAACCCACTCACCTCTCTCACAGCTCTCTCTCCTGCTCCTGCTCAGAGCTCAGCTGGTCTCCTCTGCCTCTGGCAAGGTGCTTCCTTAAATAGAGGCCTCCCCCAGCAGAGGTCAGGCAGCAGCTATTCAAATTCAAATTCACCCAGGCACTCAATCACAGGCAAAACAATGCCCCTTCCACTTCCTCTCAATTACAGGCAATCCCAGTCAAACAATGCCCGTTCCTCTCCCACACTCAATCAGCCAGGACTCTGCAAGAACTCTAAGTGCTTCCACACACTGCTAAACACAGTTTTCCCACAAAATATCCTTAGCTGAATTCTCTCAGCTGAAAGCAAGTAAAAGAAACCCACTCACCTCTCTCACAGCTCTCTCTCCTGCTCCTGCTCAGAGCTCAGCTGGTCTCCTCTGCCTCTGGCAAGGTGCTTCCTTAAATAGAGGCCTCCCCCAGCAGAGGTCAGGCAGCAGCTATTCAAATTCAAATTCACCCAGGCACTCAATCACAGGCAAAACAATGCCCCTTCCACTTCCTCTCAATTACAGGCAATCCCAGTCAAACAATGCCCGTTCCTCTCCCACACTCAATCAGCCAGGACTCTGCAAGAACTCTAAGTGCTTCCACACACTGCTAAACACAGTTTTCCCACAAAATATCCTTAGCTGAATTCTCTCAGCTGAAAGCAAGTAAAAGAAACCCACTCACCTCTCTCACAGCTCTCTCTCCTGCTCCTGCTCAGAGCTCAGCTGGTCTCCTCTGCCTCTGGCAAGGTGCTTCCTTAAATAGAGGCCTCCCCCAGCAGAGGTCAGGCAGCAGCTATTCAAATTCAAATTCACCCAGGCACTCAATCACAGGCAAAACAATGCCCCTTCCACTTCCTCTCAATTACAGGCAATCCCAGTCAAACAATGCCCGTTCCTCTCCCACACTCAATCAGCCAGGACTCTGCAAGAACTCTAAGTGCTTCCACACACTGCTAAACACAGTTTTCCCACAAAATATCCTTAGCTGAATTCTCTCAGCTGAAAGCAAGTAAAAGAAACCCACTCACCTCTCTCACAGCTCTCTCTCCTGCTCCTGCTCAGAGCTCAGCTGGTCTCCTCTGCCTCTGGCAAGGTGCTTCCTTAAATAGAGGCCTCCCCCAGCAGAGGTCAGGCAGCAGCTATTCAAATTCAAATTCACCCAGGCACTCAATCACAGGCAAAACAATGCCCCTTCCACTTCCTCTCAATTACAGGCAATCCCAGTCAAACAATGCCCGTTCCTCTCCCACACTCAATCAGCCAGGACTCTGCAAGAACTCTAAGTGCTTCCACACACTGCTAAACACAGTTTTCCCACAAAATATCCTTAGCTGAATTCTCTCAGCTGAAAGCAAGTAAAAGAAACCCACTCACCTCTCTCACAGCTCTCTCTCCTGCTCCTGCTCAGAGCTCAGCTGGTCTCCTCTGCCTCTGGCAAGGTGCTTCCTTAAATAGAGGCCTCCCCCAGCAGAGGTCAGGCAGCAGCTATTCAAATTCAAATTCACCCAGGCACTCAATCACAGGCAAAACAATGCCCCTTCCACTTCCTCTCAATTACAGGCAATCCCAGTCAAACAATGCCCGTTCCTCTCCCACACTCAATCAGCCAGGACTCTGCAAGAACTCTAAGTGCTTCCACACACTGCTAAACACAGTTTTCCCACAAAATATCCTTAGCTGAATTCTCTCAGCTGAAAGCAAGTAAAAGAAACCCACTCACCTCTCTCACAGCTCTCTCTCCTGCTCCTGCTCAGAGCTCAGCTGGTCTCCTCTGCCTCTGGCAAGGTGCTTCCTTAAATAGAGGCCTCCCCCAGCAGAGGTCAGGCAGCAGCTATTCAAATTCAAATTCACCCAGGCACTCAATCACAGGCAAAACAATGCCCCTTCCACTTCCTCTCAATTACAGGCAATCCCAGTCAAACAATGCCCGTTCCTCTCCCACACTCAATCAGCCAGGACTCTGCAAGAACTCTAAGTGCTTCCACACACTGCTAAACACAGTTTTCCCACAAAATATCCTTAGCTGAATTCTCTCAGCTGAAAGCAAGTAAAAGAAACCCACTCACCTCTCTCACAGCTCTCTCTCCTGCTCCTGCTCAGAGCTCAGCTGGTCTCCTCTGCCTCTGGCAAGGTGCTTCCTTAAATAGAGGCCTCCCCCAGCAGAGGTCAGGCAGCAGCTATTCAAATTCAAATTCACCCAGGCACTCAATCACAGGCAAAACAATGCCCCTTCCACTTCCTCTCAATTACAGGCAATCCCAGTCAAACAATGCCCGTTCCTCTCCCACACTCAATCAGCCAGGACTCTGCAAGAACTCTAAGTGCTTCCACACACTGCTAAACACAGTTTTCCCACAAAATATCCTTAGCTGAATTCTCTCAGCTGAAAGCAAGTAAAAGAAACCCACTCACCTCTCTCACAGCTCTCTCTCCTGCTCCTGCTCAGAGCTCAGCTGGTCTCCTCTGCCTCTGGCAAGGTGCTTCCTTAAATAGAGGCCTCCCCCAGCAGAGGTCAGGCAGCAGCTATTCAAATTCAAATTCACCCAGGCACTCAATCACAGGCAAAACAATGCCCCTTCCACTTCCTCTCAATTACAGGCAATCCCAGTCAAACAATGCCCGTTCCTCTCCCACACTCAATCAGCCAGGACTCTGCAAGAACTCTAAGTGCTTCCACACACTGCTAAACACAGTTTTCCCACAAAATATCCTTAGCTGAATTCTCTCAGCTGAAAGCAAGTAAAAGAAACCCACTCACCTCTCTCACAGCTCTCTCTCCTGCTCCTGCTCGTGACCTTGAGCCAGCCCCACACTCTTGACCTAACCTACCTCAAAGGGTTGTCGTGAGGATAAAAAAAATAGAATGAGGGTATCTACTTTGAGTCTCCATTGGGGAGAAAGTTGGGGTAGAAATGTAGTCAATAAATAGTAATAAAGAGGTTGCATTCCTTATGGCCACCTGACTCCATGTTTGTTAACAGCAAAGGCAAGCAAAGGGTCCGGATCCGGAACGAAGCGAGCATGTGCATTCTCATGCTGCCTCGTGGGAAATGAAGTCTCTTTTTTACAACAAGCTCCATTCACCAAATTCGCACCGTTTTAAAGTTGTCCAAACAACAGAAGAGGTGGTCTCGGGGCTGTACGGATTTTGTAATCCCTGCCTTTTCGAACTATCACATCTGTCCAGTGGGGGGTTTTTCTTCAAAAGAAATACAGGCAAACAATCTGGACTGGGGAGTCATCAAACACCTTTGCGTATCCTCTTTGCTGATCTCCGTCCTGTTTGCTTTTACTTTGACGGGACCGAACATCCAAGGACTCTTCCAGGACCCTGGTCAGCCATGCCATCAGCGTCAAGTCGCGGGCTCAGAACAAAGATGTTCCTAAGAGAAAGTAGCGCATTCAGGTGTCAAAATACGTCATTCCAGCAACCCCGTGTTCCCAAACCCACCGCCTTTTAATTTTTCTCCAAGGAGCTCAGGGTACCGATCCTGGTCTGTTTCTCTCCCTTTCATCCTCACAACTTGTTGTGAGCAGCTCACCCAAGAAGCTTCACGGCAGAGGGAGAATTTGAACCCAGAGTCCAGCACTCTAACCCCTGCAGCATGAACCCGGTAACACGAACCGAAGACCAGTGAGGTATCTGCAGAGAAGAACCAGCAGGCAAAGTAGAGATCACCTGGAGAAAAGGGCTGCTTTAAAGGGCAGACTCCATGGCATTGTACCATGGTGAGGTCCCTCCCCTTCACAAACCCCGCCCTCCTTAGGCTTCACCCCCCAAATCTTCAGGTATTTCCCAACCCGGAGCTGGCAGCCCTAAGGCAAAGGGAATGAGGCTTAACTGTCAGCACACCCTTGGATTGTCCAGTTAGCGCCCGCTCGCTCTGTACTTTATTCTTTGGGGCCGCAGCTTTTAGGCATGAAAGATGGAGGAGGAGGAGGAGGAGAGGAGATTGGATTTACTTCACTTGACGTCTCAGAGAGGCTTACAAACTCCTTTCCCTTCCCCTCCCCACAACAGACACCCTTGTGAGGTGGGTGGGGCTGAGAGAGCTCTGACACAAACTGCTCTTTTTCAAGGACAGCTGTGCCAGAGCTTGTGACTGACCCAAGGTCACATCAGCAGGGGCAAGTGGAGGAGTAGGGGAATCAAACCCGGTTCTCCCAGATTAGAGTCCGCGCACTTAACCACTACACCAAACTGGCTCTGCCTGAAGAAATCAAAGTGGCACTTGACCTTGGGGGAGGGGACTCTCCTCAAATGGAAACATAAAGCTCCAAGCGCAAGTTATGGTATTAACGCCCTAGTCTCTTCTATATTTGTGATCGCCCTATAAAAATTATACGGTACCAACATATCACCACGTCAAGCTGCCAGTGCTACAGTTTCCCAAAAATATGGGGCTGGCTTCCTCCCATTTCAGGGGCTTTAGTCCACAAGTGCTTCTGCGGGAGGAGTTGTAAACTATAGATATGCTGAACTATGGGGTCGGGATTTCTTCGTGTCACACTCAAAGCCTCCTGTCTCCAGAAAGGGCTACTGACAGGTCCAAAGATTACTAGCCTCCCCGTGCCTGAGAGAAAAGCCCCTTTCCAGCAATGGCACCTGGAGATCTCCAGCTCCAGTAAGGACAAAAAAGAGAAAAGGGGAAAAAACTGAACCTAAAATCTAGAATTCAGAATCTAAAAAGGTTAGTCAATAATAGAAGAGGGCCTATGTACCAATGTAAAACTGTTATAAAATGATGTGTAGATGG
>NW_015159824.1:0-15253 GCF_001447785.1 Gekko japonicus
CCAATCTCTTCTTCTTCTTCTTCATCAAACACATCCACATTCCTTTCCCCATCAGACACATCCTTTTGGCTTTGGCCCAACCGTTTCACTGTTTCTGGGGTTACTTGTACTTGCCCTCTGCTCTTCCCCAGTAGCATATTGGACACCTTCCGACCTGAGGGGCTCATTTTCTGGCATCATATCTTTTAGCCTTTTGCTACTGTCCATGGGGTTTTCTTGGCAAAGATACTGCAGTGGGTTGTCATTTCCTTCTCCAGTGGATCAAACTTTGTCTGAGTTCTTGGGTGGCCCTCCATGGCATAGCCCACAGCCTCATTGAACCACGCAAGCTCCCTCGCCACCTCAAGGCAGTGATCCATCATAGGATCACTAAATAAATAATTTAATAAACTAAATTAAAAAGCATAGGAACTAAATAAAAATGCCTGTGCAGTGCATATGTCACAGGCTGGGCTTGGGCTAAGAGGCAGAAGTCTGGTCCGGGGACATTGCCAGGAGAGTCAGAGCGAGAACCAAACCATGTGACATGGGTACTGGCTCTGCTGAGGCTGACTACTCCTCAGATGAGAAAGTGGCATGGAGCAACCCAGCCTCCTCTGGAGTCAGCCCAAAAGAGGAACCCTTAACAGCACCTGAGGGAGAAGAGGCCCCAGCAGCTACACAGGAGGTGCTGCCAGAGTGAGAGACCAATCCTGAGCCTGGCCCAGCACCCCCTGGTGGAGACACCCCGAGGCCAGAATCCCCACCTAGTTCTCCTGAGTGTCCCCGATGCAGGGCACGCCAGCGGCTGGATGTGCAAAAGCAAAGGTAGAGTGCCATACTGCAGCTTTCGCAAAGGCAACGTGCGGGAATGTTAGTCTTGGCAGATTGACTCCCAGGGAAGGGAGGACCGGGTCATAAACACACCCAAGCACCTGCCTCAGTGTGGAAGCAACTGTGCGTGCTCAGACCTGATCCTGGCTGTTATCCTCCGCCCCTTGCTCCTAGCTCCTGCAACCTTTGACTGATTTCCTGACTTTATTTATTTATTTTTATATCTTCGATTTCTACCCTGATCCAACCCCGAAGGGTCTCTGAGCGGCTTACAAGTTCCAAATTTATCCCTAGCTAAGGCCACATGTCTACAGGGGTTGGGGCTGCCTACCGGCACCCAGGTGGCAAGGCTCGCAGTTTTTCTTGGTTGTTCTTCCCGGGCAGTCTGACCTTTGGTTCTGTTGCTCGATCTGATTTTGGATTGT
This sequence comes from Gekko japonicus, assembly GCF_001447785.1. Lineage (NCBI taxonomy): Eukaryota > Metazoa > Chordata > Lepidosauria > Squamata > Gekkonidae > Gekko > Gekko japonicus. The sequence continues at coordinate 1,239 of NW_015159824.1, forward strand.
GTATCCAGTTTCCAGTGCACGGTATCCGTGGTGACCAGTTGACCCAGCACATAGTGAGTCTGAAAGAGGGGTCATCCGAAGCAGGGGTCAGGAAGCCAAGAATCTGAGCCAGAGTGGGGGTCTGAGGACAGGAGCCGAAGGTGGATGCGAGGCATGCACATCCATGAGAGCCCAATCCTGAGTGGGAGTTATATAGGCCTCCAGCCGGGCTTCCCTGCTAATACTCAGGACTCGGCGCTCACCTTCCCTGCCAGCGTGCAGCTTGGCAGTGGGTGGCTAAGTCTCTGCGGAGCCGCTCCCTTAGCTGAACCACCCGCAGAGGTGAGTCAGGTGGGCTCCCTGATTGCACCTGTGCCTCCTCAGCTGCTGCAGGTTTACAGGCTCAGGCGCTGGCAAGGTATCAACTTGTGAGGAGTCAAAGGGGTCGGCTTCTGGTTCTGGCAATGCCAGCGCCTCTGGCTGTGATGTCAACTCAGCACCGTCATCATCGCTCATGACAGCATGCATGTCCCATGGCCTGGAACTGACACCCGCTTTGAGCAGGCAACTGGTCTTCTGGCATCCCTGGAGCCCGTCTGCATTAACTGCTGCCTCCCACTGTGATGCCCGCTTGTGTGTTGCAGCTGCTGAGCTCCCTGTTTTTCTCTTTCAGAGGAAGGCTGGGGTCCTAAGAAGAAGCACACCTTCTTTCCCAATAAAACTTTCATTTGCCCAAGGGCCTACTGAAAACCATTGATCTTGAGCATGGAACTTGTTCACAGGATCCAAGCCAAAAGCATGGAGCACATGAGAGCAGCCAATCATAACAGGGGTGGGGAAACTACTATTCCCATTAACAGAATGTGGATTCATGAATTAATCCAGGTCTGGACATAATCAATGGGCACTGAGCCTCACAGATGCAGCCTAGTAGTAAACATCAAAGGTTCTTCTTCTTCCCACTTAAAAACATACCTTTTAAGTTGGAGAGGGTGATACATTGGAGAGATAGCTGGGGTGGCAGCAGATGGCTTGAAGCAGCCTGCCATGGCAGGTGTGCAGTCGTCTTTCCCCCACAATCAGATGTGTTTGATGCAACCCAACTGTCTGTCCCCAGGAGAAAGTCTGACTTCCAGGTTTGCAAATGGCCAATACAGTTGTATCTCTTCTGTAGATTATTTATTTAGAAACATTTTATGACACCTCTCCAAGAACTTGCTCAAGCTGGTTTACAAAATAAAAATCAAAGCATTAAAAATTATTAATTAAATCCAGCATTAAAAACCCAGCCCAGCATAAAAACATTGACCATAAGAACATGACACAGCTTAAAATAACAGTTTCCAGCCTAAAACAGAGTTATAAGATCAAACCCTTAACTAAAAGCCTGGGTCAACAGAAATCTTTTGGCCTGGAGTCTTAAAGAAAGCCACATGGGCAATAACATTTCTTATTGTGAGAAGATCCACCAGAGCAAATGGTTTCGATGTACCAGAACAGGCCCGGATATGTTCACCTGGTCCTCTGTCTGCCCTGGAAGCAGGAGAACAAGGCTGGGCCGAGCCATCTCACCCCAGCCATATACGGGGTTTTGCTTAATGTCTAACTCATCCATCATAACTTCCTTACTTACAGGATGCTGTTTGGAGCTGAAAGGGTAATTTATTTTCTAACTAACCACAGAAGCTTTATTTTAATAATTAGCTTTCATGGCACTATTCAGATAATGGTTTCCAGCTTTGCTGAAACCTGTTGTCTTTCAGTTAATGACAGTTAACATCTCTGGGCACTTCTGACTCCTGGAGCTTGGAAACTCCTCCTTCCTCCAGGCCAAGCTATTCCCGTGGGTGCAGAGTGACCACACACACACACACACACACCACACACTGGCTGCCTCTCTTTTTAAATCAGTGATATTGATAGATTTCTGGCATAGACACTTCCTCTTGTCCCCCCCCCCAACACTGCTGGCTCACATTTGAAAGGATTTCAGAATTAACCTTGCTTCATACGCTTTCTGTGCCATGGATAGAGGACCTCACACGAGCTGGGTCCAATTAATTGTATTTTTTTGCCAGCCTGGGTATTATGAAAAGGAAGCCAAATGGCCTTGATTCACAATCTCCAGCAACTTAGTAAGGCCTTTCTGAGGACAGCCAATGAAACTTTCCAAACACAATATCTTAATGCTGCGAATTTTAAGAGCTGTATCCATCAAGAACTAGGTCACTGGTTGCTACCATAGCAAATGCAATAAAGGCAGTTCATGGTTATGCCGGATCCACTTGGTCAGCCGTGTTGGTCTGAAGCAGTAGAACAAATCGAGAGTCCAGTCAGGCACCTTTAAGACCAACAAAGTGTAATTCAAGGTCTGAGCTTTTGTGTGCAGGCACACTTCTTCAGATACACTGGAATGGCAGGCAGGGTTCAAACTTATAGCCAGAGAAGGAACAGCAAATTAACATGTAACATGATGATGTTCTTCAAGATAGGCAAAGTGAAACTAAAGAACGTACTATGTAAAGCAATAAATATGTCAAAGTAGCAGATAAATGTCTAAAGGTGTATTTTCTAATTGTGAGACGTGACTGGGAATCTTCATTCTCTCCTCTCAAGCATGGTCCTACAAGCAAGAATCATGATGTCATTGTTTGATCCCTGGATCATTGTATAGCAGTGATCTGCACTGTGTACACAAGAACATGTTCTGTTTTGGTCTAGAATCAAACTCCACATGACAGTCAGCTGTATTATTCTTCCCTGATGCTGAGTTTTGTTTTTTATAAAAATACAAAGCAGTCTAGGGTTACCAACCCCCCCCCCAGGTCTTGTAGGAGGTTAGGGAGAGGGTGACTGCCTGTGATAGTTCCCAGGGGTGGGGTTTGGACCAGGGGTGTCTCCAACATGATGTCATCCCCCAAAGTCCCCCACTGGGAACGAAAATGGACCTGGCAGCCCTAAAGCAGTCTCATGGGTTTAATGAACCATCGATTCCCCCGATGTTGCTCCTGTTGGAATATGCAAGGTCTATAGTGCAGCCTTATGAAGAAGAGCTGAAGATCACCCTACAGGGGGACAGCTGAAGGACTGGTAGTGAGCACAGCAAGATTAGGGACTGCCCACAAATTCAAATTATGTCCTTGCAGTGTCTCGATAGGCTCTTCTGGAGACTTTCTGCTCCAGTAGAGCTTCCTGTTGCTCTTTGTTCCTTTTACAGCAGTTAGACTGGTTAGCTTAGGCTTTCTCTCTGAAAAGTACTGAGATTTAGTGAATTCAGCTCTCATACTTTATTTGGAGAAGAACAAGACAAAGTAGCCGGATTATATGCCCCAAGGAAAACACACACCCCACACACCCCACACCCGTGAATGGTCTGTTTACACTGATTAGATTATTCCTGGGGATCCTAGGTTCCCGATTGGCTGGGAACTAGGATCCGAACGTCTATTGTGTTCGGGAGCGAAGCTCGGGTACCTCACCTCACCACATGTTGAGCCGGCTGAAACTGGATTGAGCACATGGCTAGTTCAGGACACAACACTCTCTGTATGTTCTATAACAGTTTGTTCTTCTATAATAAACCTACTTATTTTTCTCTAAACAGTCAGTGCTCCACTGCCTGACAATTAGAGCGGGTCCTCAGTGGAACAGGCTTCCTCAGGAGGTGGTGGGCTCTCCTTCTCTGGAAGTTTTCAAACAGAGGCTAGATGGCCATTTGATTCTATGAACTTAGGCAGATCATGAGAGGGAGGGCAGGAAGGGTTGCCTCAGTGCTTAGTTCTTGTGGCCCTTTCTTACACCCCCAGGGAAATGCTGGTTGCCACTTTGGGGTAAGGAAGGAGTTTTTCTGGATACCAGTTTGGCTGGAGATCCTGGAGGGTTTTGTTTTTTTTGGTCATCTTCTGGGTATGGAACAGCGGTCACTGAGTGTGTGTGGAGGGGGAGTATTTGTGAATTTACTGTGCTGTGCAGAGGGTTGGACTAGATTGAAAAGTACTGGGTTTGATACATCAGGACGTGGACCACAACATCCGATAAGATGCATTTATTAGTACTTAACACATGGAACAGAAACTAACGGCCGGATGGCCAACTTTATACAATTGTGGAGGGACACCCCTAGGTCCTATTGGCGGGTTTGAACTTCCCGCCAATGTCCCTATTGGCTCCTTACTTGTAGTTCAGGAGCCTAGTCCCTATTGTCTTCTGGACTGAAGCTCTAGCTGCCTCTGGCTGGCATCAGGCAGCTTCTGAAGACATAACATAGATGACCCTGGAGGTCCCTTCCAACTCTGTAATTCCATGATTCCTTTGCATAAACCCAGCCAACAGCTCCAACATTCAAAAGTGTTCTTCTTCTGGACATGGAGGTTTCATTAAGTCATCATGGCAAGTAGCCATTGATGGATCTCTCTGCCAAGAATCTGCCTAGTCCCCTTCTAAAGCCATTTACACTCATGGCCATTAGTTTCTCCACTGACAGTGAACTCTGTTACACTCGGGAAGCAAGAACCTTCTGGTGGCCCCCGGCCCAAGAGAGACCCGGCTGTCCTCAGCCAGGGCCAGGGGGGCCTCCTCAGCCCTGGCCCCCAGCCTGGTGGGACTCTCTGCCGGAGGACGCCTGCACCCTGCGGGGTCTATTGCCTCTCCGCAGGGCTTGCCAGGCAGAGGTGTTCTGCCGGGCATTCAGTTAACGACAGCGATGGTATACTGAGAAGTCTGGCACTCTCATGCCCCACCCCTTCCCATAGCCCCCTCGGGGGGGCAGCGGAAATTTTTGTTGTTAAATTATTTCCTGCCATCTTGAGTTAACTGTTTTTTATGCATCGACTGTTATTTACTGTAGGTTTTAACTTGTAATTTTGATAGTCTTGTATTTTGTGGTATGTTGTTATATTGAATTTTATTGTAAATCACCCTAAGCCCTGCTTGCATGGAAGGGTGACCTAAAAATCAAATACATAAATAAATATTTAATTTCTGATATTAATACTTCCTTTAGTTCATTCTCAGTTTATTGCCCAACAACTTCATTGGGTGCCCCTGAGTTCTCATATTCTTAGAGTGGGAGAAGTTATTTCTATTCCTCCACCCCATGCATAGTTTTATAGTGTATCTCCCCCCCCCCAGTGATCTTTCTTCTAACTTGAGAAGGGCTGGGTTCTTTGCAGTAAAGGGAAGCCCTCTAATCATGTTGGTTGCCCTCTTCTGCACTTTTTCCATGCAATAAATCTAAGCAGGGGTATTAGAATATTGGCACTTTTATTTTGAAACCGATGCCTTATTCGATTATGAAGATTTCTGCTGCCTTGCTTGCTTTTTGATTTACCTAACAGCTGCTTCCATGTTACTGCTGCTTTGGTTTTGTTATGTTTTTAAAACTTTGCTATAACATTAGGACCCTAAGTTCTCAATATATAGTGGCACTTCAGGAGAAATTATCTCAGTGACACCCGCTGGAATGCAGTGTGCCACAGGGAGCAATTCTCTCCCCAGTGCTGTTTAATATCAATAGGTAACCCCTTGCCCAGATTATCTGGAGGTATGGGCTGGGTTGTCACCAATATGCCAGTGACACCCAGCTCTATCTATTGATGGATGGCCACCCAGGATCTGTCCCAGAAAACTTGGACAAGCCATGACTGGATAGTTACAACAGAGCAGATTGAAATTGAATCCACTGAAGACGGAGGTCCTATACCTGGGTTGCAGGGGACTAGGATTGGGAATGAGGCTTCCAACCTTTGATGGAGCCCTGTTGGTGCCGGCATTGAAGGTGAAGAGCCTGGGGGTGTTCTTGGATGCCTTACTGACTGTGGAGGCCCAGGTTGCTGCCACTGCCATGTCTGCCTTTTTTCATCTGAGGCAGATCAGGCAGTTGACCCCAAACCTTATCCCCTGGGATCTGGCTACAGTGACCCATGCAATGATCACTTCCAGATTGGATTTTTGTAATTCTCTTTATGTGGGGTTCCCCTTGACTCTGCTCCAGAAGCTGCAGCTAGTGCAGAATGTGGCAGCATGGGTGCCGACTTTGTCATCTGTGCAGACACATATCCATTCTGTGCTGTGCGAACTGCACTGCCTGCCTATTGAGTACTGGACCCATTTCAAGGTGCTGGTGCTTACCTTCAAAGCCCTATATTGCCAGGGGCCTGCGTACCTGCAAGACCGCCTCTCTGCATATGAGCCCTGAGGAGTGTTACAGTCTGCTAATCAATATCTATTAGTGTTCCCTGGCTCCAGGGACATCCATCTTGCCTCAACTAGGCCCTGACCCCTACCTGGTGGAATGAGCTCCCATGTGAGTTCAAGGACCTGCAGGACCTTCTACAGTTCTGTAGGGCCTGCAAGATGGAGCTCTTCTGCTAGGCTTCTGGTTGAGGTGGCAGACGTCCTTCTTTTTATCTGTCTATTGGGCCTCCCCTTCAGTGGATCAGATGTAATATCTGGAACCCAGCTGTGACAGGTTACATCCGTTGAGGCTCTGATGGGATATATAGAAATTTCACTGTATTTTAACTGAAGTATTTTAAACTGTTTTTAACTATTGTATATTATATTTGATGGAACCCACCCTGAGCCTGCTATGTGTCAGACCTCTAGAGAAATCAGTTCCCAACAACAGTCATTTAAAAGAATAGAAAGTTTATTGAGACATTGATAGGATCCAGGCTCTTAATATTTCTGTGATAGAACTGGGGGAAAGTGCACAAAGCAAGCAATTATACCTAAATCAAACAGGACCCTAATGGCTCGGAGCCAATCACACCTAAGCTAGCGGCCCGCCTGTATAACAGCCCATAGTTCCCAGGGGAAAGATGATACTAGTCTTTTTTTCATGTTTATTTTCATATTTTTCACAAACAAAAATACAAACGTTTCATTTTCTTAGATTACATAAATTTTTAGAGTTGTTAGATCAAATTACAATTCTTATACAAGTTGTTTACTTGTTTATTTGACCATTTCATGTTTTATCCAATTATATACCCTTAACCATCTTTTATTCTGTAAGTTTATCTTGAAGTAATAAACTCAAATTATCCAATTGCGCCAACTCTACAAGTTTTATTAAGTCCTCTTTTGAGGGTATTTTATCTGTCTTCCAATTTTTGGCCACTAGTATACGTGCCGCAATTATAATATACACTAATAAATATATGTCTTGCTTCGTATAACCTTTTGGGACCATATTCAGTGAATAGGTTTCCGGCGTTAGCTCAACTTCTAGGTTCAATATTTCAAAAATAATTTTTGTACCATTTTCCAATATTTTTGTATTTTACTACATTTCCACCACATGTGGTAAAAGGTCCCCACATTCGATTTACATTTCCAACATCTATTAGATGCTTGGGGATAACATTTTGCAATTTTGTCTGGGGACCAATACCAACTGTGAAACATTTTATAAATATTTTCTTTAAATGAGATAGCTCTCATAAATTTAATGGATTTCCATATTGTGTCCCATTGTTCAATTTCCATATCTTTTCCCATATCCTGCATCCATGAAATCATAATAGTTTTAATGGTTTCATCTAATTCATAATCGTCTAATAAAAACCTATACAGCTTCTGAATTAGTTTGTCACTGGATGATAGCCAAATCTTATCCAGTTGGTTGTTCTTATCTTCAAATCTCCTTATTTTATATTTGCCATATCTATCTTGTAGGAGGGTTCGCTCCCACCATGATAAATTAATTTGGTACTCACATCTCAATTTCTCTTCTGTTTTTAGCGTATCGTTTCTTTCTAATAGTATATTATAATTAGCTATCTTATTTGATGACAGAAGTGAAGGTTTTACAAAAGCTTCCAGCGGCGATACCCATCTTGGTATTTTTCTATAAAACCTCTCTTTTATGTCGTTCCAAACTTTACTTACCTCTTAATACATGGTGGTTAAAAATTTTGTGTATTTTTTCTTTTTCGTACCACACGTATGAATGCCAGCCCATATAAAGGTCAATGTTCTAGTGTCTTCCAACACTTTCCACTCTTTTATCCAAGTTAGGGCAGCTGCCTGGTAGTATAAAGTCCAATTGGATACATTCATCCCTCCTTTTTCCTTTCTGTCTTGTAAGACTTTCCATTTAATTCTTGCTCTTTTAGGATACCAGATGAACTTTCTGGTAATCCTGTCTAATTATGTAAGAAATTTAAAGCTCTTTAAAATAGGAATGTTTTGGGCTAAAAATAAAAATCTTGGAAGTATATTCATTTTTATCATTGCAGTTTTGCCCATCAAAGATAACAGTATATCTCTCCATCTCAACAGATCAATTTTAATATCATCTAATAACTTAGAATAGTCATCATCTATTAACAAGCTAGCTTTATTAGCTATACAAATTCCCAGATATTTCACTTTTTTCACTATCTCCATAGATGTCAAATCTTGAATCTCCTGCACAGTACCCGGTTGACAATTCTTTGTTAACAGTTTTGTTTTTTAAAATTTATCTTAAGACCAGCTACTAGGCCGTATGCTTTAATTGCTTCCATCAAAAAATTAATGGATTTTTTTGGATTCTCCACTATAAATAGTAAGTCATCCGCAAATGCCAGAAGTTTGAATTCCTCCCCTCTTCTTTTTAAACCATTTATCTGTTCATTGCTTCTAATTGCATTGTTTAGTGATTCTACTATGAAAATAGATAATAATGGGGATAGTGGGCAACCCTGTCTCGAACCTTTTTGTATTACTATATCTTTTGTTAAGTCTCCATTCACTAAAACCTTCGCATATTGTGTTTATATTGCCTTTATCATAGACCAGAAGTAATTTCCACATTCTGCTGTATCTAGTTTTTGTAGCAGAAAATTCCAGGATAAGTTGTCAAATGCTTTTTCAGCATCGAGGAACATCAGTACAACTCCTTTATCAGGATGTGATTCATAATTAACACATCAATAACTATGCGTAGGTTATTTTTTATTTGTCTCTACGGCAAAAATCCCATGTGATCCTGGTGTATTGTTTGGGATAAAGCCCTTTTGCTAGCAAATATTTTATAATCTGAATTCAAAAGAGATATGGGTCTATAATTTTTGATTTCACATCCTGAAAGATGATACTAGTCTTGACTGGGGCTCAAGGTTACATGTCTGAGTCGAGGAAGGTAACTACAAGCAACAGCAAAGTGGCAGGAAGTGAAAGTGTAAAAACTGAGATGTTAGAACTGAGATTAAAGGCATGAAAACAATAGCTATACAGGGTTCAAGCAAGGGCCCTAAAAGATTCAGAACCAATCACCCCATGGGATTTCACCCGCCAAATGTAACTGCCATTCATCCCCCTCTCAGTGCCATTTCCCCAACATGTAAGACAAAAGTCAGAATAGAAAGATGAGACTCAAGGCCACAACTTCTCAGAGGAGATAAGGTGTCTGGCACATCAAAGGCCTTGGAAGTGAAAGTATTTATTTATTTATTTATTTATTTATTTATTTATTTATTGGGCTTCTATCCCGCCCTTCCACATGGGCTCAGGGCGGCTAATGAGGCAATTGCCATACTAAAACCAGATAAAACAATCAATTCCATTTTACATTTAAAATTGGTGGTGTATTCTTCCACTCTCCCCTTCCCAGTTACTATGGCGAATAAGCTGTAAAATGCAAAATGAACAGTGAGTTTGACAATCTGAGAAGAACAGCACCTTCTGCTCTCAACATAATGAAGGTTGCCAGAAAGTCCCTACTCATTTAGTAACATTAATACCTATCCCATGGACAATCTCAACCTCCTAGCTGCACTAGAGTCAATAGGTACCTTTGACAAATATCCTTGAGGAATCCTACCAAGTCCTTATGCTCTGTGTTCGCAGGGATTCCACAAAATCTTAAATTTTGTTTGTCACACCAAAGTCTAACCAATGCAGCCCATATGTTCATTTCTTTGAATACCTGGGTTTGTGTTTTTTTTTTTAAATGTCAGCTCCAGCATGAGCCCTGAATTCCTGCTGCCATATCTGGGCATGCAATCAGCCTTTCTTGTAAAAACAGAAGTACCTCCCCCTTCAGACTTCACTTGGAATTGTTCTTTCATCAAGCACTCCTGTCTCCATAAGGGAACCCCGTTGGCATGTATCTTAAGATACTGCTACATCAGCAGATTTCCCTCTTCAAGTTTTCTCCCCACCCTGTTCCTTTGAGTCGATCTGCCAGAACACAATGGGAGGCTGCTGTGATAGAAAGGAGGAAGGAAATTGCTTACTATTCATGTAACTCCATTTGCACTGCTTGGGATCCAAGCCATGGTACTGAGCCAAGAAGTCCAGCCACGTACACTAGTCCACTTTTGCAGATCCAGACAGCCAGACATTCAGATGGCGAGGGGGTGCATGCTTGGATACTGCCGTGAATTCAGTATGCAGTTTCCTCCACTAAAGCAGCGTATTGTCAGACCCCTGGCCAAGTTACTCTCAAAAACACTCTCTAGCAAAAGATTTGTTTATTGAGAAAAGTACTAGTTCCAGGTTAAAGGATCTTTGTGTTAGAACAAACAATTTTGGTGAGTTCCCAGTTAATATAGGTAATTCGAAAGTCACACACACAGTTAGCTCTTCAGGTTCCTCTTCTTCAGACTCCTCTGGCTCCTTCTCCATCAATTTTTCACTACCTTTAGGAAGTTTTTGATGAAGAATTAGAGCCCCTCTTTTCATTCCCTCACCTCAGCTCGGAGTTTGGTGTGGCTCTGATTGGAATAGGCCTCCTCACGCTCCTCCATCAATCTCAATCGCTCTGGGTTGTCATGGAAAGTGTGCGATACTTGTCTCTTTTCTCAGTTTGGGCGTCCTTGCACTCCTCTGCGCCCCGAAGTGCTCAGAAGCCAGGCGGGCTCTTCCCATCGGTCCTCGCTGCTCTCAAGCCTGCTCTTTGTCTTGAACTTGCTTCTTCAGTTTGGTGCCCATGGTTTTCTCTTCGTGTTTTTGGTCAGGGTCAGTGGCTGGGTTCTCAGTTTCGGACCCGGTACCTGCACCCACCCTGGCACCTCCACATTCGTCTGCCATCACGGTGGTGGGGTGACGGTTGGAGAGTAAAGGAGTTCTCTGTCAGATTCCTGGCCGAGTTATTCTCAACAACACTCTCTTTAGCAAAAGATTTGTTTATTGAGAGAAGTACTAGTTCCAGGTTAAAGCATCATTATGTTAGAACTAACGGTTTTGGTGAGTTCCCAGTTAATATAGGTAATTCAGAAGGACCCCTTTTGAATTACCTATATTACACACACACACACACACACACACACACACACGTGTCACGCTCATCGCACCTAACCACTACATCTACCCCCCCATGGGAATGCAGCATCCCAGTATCTACAAAGAAGTCATGCTTCAAAGAGCCTTCTGGATCTCCCCCCCATGGGGAGGGGGAGGTTTCATCCTTGGGAATGTTATGCTGCTAAGAGCAAAGGGTTCACACATACATCAATCACTCCCCTCCCCATAGGAATTTCCTTTCCCCCTTTTGTTATGACAAACAGAGCTGAGTGCGAAGTTTGACACCTATATGCTGTTCCTGTATACTTTGTGGAATGTGTGTATGTTGGAACAAGCTAGCAGCACTATGGATGTCCTTTTTATCACATCAATATCACTAAGTCTTCAGGGTGGGCAAAGTGTCAGCACCATCATTAGTTCAAACCAGAAAAGCATGGGGCAGAACTGCAGGGAACTGACTGCTGTAATAAGATTCCAAGAAAATATGCGAGTCAGTGACTTCAGAATAATGCAGGTCTGCCTGGTGGTCTGGTTGTTTCAAGATGTAGACACTAGTGGGAAGAAAATCTCTGCATTTATTTATTTAGTACAAAATATATATCCTACCTTTCCTCTTGGTTCCACCTGATAGAATGGTCTCTACATATGCAGTCGGCATCTTTTTATTGGTCCTAAGAGCCATCAAGCACATAAAAAAATAAGAGAAGAAGAAGAGGAAGAGGAGGAGGAGGAGATTGGATTTATACCCCACCCTTCACTTGGAGTCTCAGAGCAGTTTACAAACTCCTTTCCCTTCCCCTCCTCACAACAGATACCCTGTGAGGTAGGTGGGGCTGAGAGAGCTCTTTCAAGAACTGCCCTTTCAAGGACAGCTCTTGTCAGAACTATGGCTTGCATGAGGTCATCCAGTAGCAGCAAGTGGAGGAGTAGAGAATCAAACCCAGTTCTCCCAGATAGAATCCGCACACTTAACCACTACACCAAACTGGCTCTCTCCCAGATTAGAGTCCACATACTTAACCAGTACACCAAAGCTTTGGCAAGCATGGAATTTAGTGAAGGAAATGTCTATGGTCACCTTTGTAATTTGTGTCTCTTAAGCTGCTCTTAGAAGCAGAGGGCCATTGGAAAATTTGGATTCCCCCAATGGATTCCTCAAAAGAAGAACATTTTATTTCTGTCTCTGGTGCTTCCAATGTCTTTCAGCCTTTTGTTACTGTCCATGGGGTTTGGCCACCAAATGAGAAGGGACCATTCACTGGAGAAGACCTTGATGCTGGGAAAGATTGAAAGTAAAAGAAGAAGGGGATGACTGCGGGAGGTGTGGTAAGAAATATTGAAAGATGGAAGTATTTGGGTTTAAAATGAACCAACTAAGTTATGAATTCCATATACAATATCTGGCTCTGCCCTGGCTAGAAAAAGAAAAAAAAACAGGCTTGACCTTTCTTTCACTGAATATGTACTCAACATTACATTCCCAGGCCCAGGGGCTTGTGAGACTTTACAATAAGCAGCTGGCTTGGGAAGTGGCAGAACCCCAATAAAGATGTGTGGCCATTTGGACACCTGGCAAGATAACACTAGCTTCCTGAGAGACAGAGAGTTCACACACATACCCCGCTTTTCATCTCTCTAAAGATCAAAGCACAGTTTATTTCCCTGATTGGGGGACACCTGGATGACACTGTATTGATCCCTTTGGACTTTTATTGTGTGAGACCAAGGAAACAATATTTCCTGTAATACAATCATCTTTTAGGAAGCAATTTTCAGATAGGCAATTTCCACTTCCATGCTAATCAACACCTGATATGATCATCAAAAAGAACTCCTCCTTTGATGTTGGGTTTAAAATACTGGTCCAGAGCCCACAGACGGCAGCTGAATCCGAAAAGGATTCAGTTAGAGAGTGCCTCTCGACGCGCATGCATGGGGTGGAAAAAACTTTGTTTTGCATGTTTATTTTTCTATGTGTATGTTTAGGAACTAGGACTCTGAATGTTTTGCTATAATAAAGATAAGTTTTATTTTAAGAAGAGACTAGTGAATTCCAAGCTTGCACTTCTGCCTATGGTAAGGGGCAACACAGGAGACACACGAACTGAGGGAAGGAGGGGGGAGTGTGGGTGACAGGGTTAAACACACACCCACACATCCAAAATTCTTACAACAAAATGGTGCCGTGACTAACGGAGCTCTTCCGCCCCCAAGAAGCTTGGACTGGTGAGTATGATTTTCTTTTATCTATTCTTTATTCGTGGAATTCCCAGGGGAGCCAGGTGTGAGGCCCTGGAAGAGCTAGAGAGAGCTGGTGGAAATTGTGTTTAGCGCGCTGTAGAGGCCCAGGAACATAGCAGCCGGTCTGCCTGTTGGTCTGGAAGGTGTTAGCTTAATTAGTAAGCGCACAAGGAAACCTGTTTCTGTGTCAGCTTGTTGAGATTTTTCCTCGCTGCATGGTTACAGGCTGAATATCACACCAAACTGTGGTACTCTGTTAGCCATGTCGGTCTTGGCTCTCATGAGGCGCAGTCAGGTACTCTGAAACCTGCTTTTTGCTTTGTCTTTTTCCTCTGTCATAGGTAATAAGTTTATAAGTTTATGGGTGGGATATGTGTTTTGTGTGATTGCGGCTATTATTTTATGATTTTCATTTGGTTTGTCATTTTGCCTTTTTTACTTTGCTTGTGCACCGTGGGTGGGAATTTCTTGGGAAAATATGATGCCTCCCTCCCTGGACACCTATGGTTCCAGGTTGGGATGAGTTAAGTGCGTTGCCTCCCCTTGGGGGGAAGAAATTG
>NW_015159824.1:23146-48981 GCF_001447785.1 Gekko japonicus
ATGAAGCATTGTTAGGTGGTTTTGTAATGTTTTCTCGCTATTTCTTGTGCAGCTAAATATATTCCTTCCCTATTTTATGTTGGAATCCTGTAGCCAATTGTGTTTGGGTCCTTTTAAACCCAAAAATGGGGGATTGTGGTAAGAAATATTGAAAGATGGAAGTATTTGGGTTTAAAATGAACCAACTAAGTTATGAATTCCATATACAATATCTGGCTCTGCCCTGGCTAGAAAAAGAAAAAAAAACAGGCTTGACCTTTCTTTCACTGAATATGTACTCAACATTACATTCCCAGGCCCAGGGGCGTGTGAGACTTTACAATAAGCAGCTGGCTTGGGAAGTGGCAGAACCCCAATAAAGATGTGTGGCCATTTGGACACCTGGCAAGATAACACTAGCTTCCTGAGAGACAGAGAGTTCACACACATACCCCGCTTTTCATCTCTCTAAAGATCAAAGCACAGTTTATTTCCCTGATTGGGGGACACCTGGATGACACTGTATTGATCCCTTTGGACTTTTATTGTGTGAGACCAAGGAAACAATATTTCCTGTAATACAATCATCTTTTAGGAAGCAATTTTCAGATAGGCAATTTCCACTTCCATGCTAATCAACACCTGATATGATCATCAAAAAGAACTCCTCCTTTGATGTTGGGTTTAAAATACTGGTCCAGAGCCCACAGACGGCAGCTGAATCCGAAAAGGATTCAGTTAGAGAGTGCCTCTCGACGCGCTTGCATGGGGTGGGGAAAACTTTGTTTTGCATGTTTATTTTTCTGTGTGTATGTTTAAGAACTATGAATGTTTTGCTATAATAAAGATAAGTTTTATTTTAAGAAGAGACTAGTGAATTCCAAGCTTGCACTTCTGCCTTTGGTAAGGGGCAACACACAGGAGACACACATGAACTGAGGGGGGGGAAGTGTGGGTGACAGGGTTAAACACACACCCACACATCCAAAATTCTTACAACAGGAGGGAAGCCTACCATTTCGGCTCTGTTATGTATGTGGACCACCTCCAGGGGTCCGCGGACAGGCCAGAGCTTGGATCCGAAAACAAAGGAAACTTTGGATCCTGGATTCCCCAGCCCCAACCAATAGCCACCTTGGCAGGACATTTAAACCCTCCAATGGGAGCGGGGGGGTGGCTGGTGGATATGTATATAGTTGGCCCTGTTGGCCATTAGAGTTAGTCTTTGTCTATGTGAAGTACAATAAACGTGTGCTACAGCATGTCGTTGTCCGAGTCCTCCATGCGGCGAACCCAGTACTTTTCAGTGGCGACGAGGATGGGATTCCACTGAGCCAGGCCTGGCTCGCATCCCAACCCAGCACCGAGCATCGTTCCAGCCAACGCGCCCAGCACCGCAAGCGCATCGGTGCAAGGAACCCCGCTCATCGCTAACACTTCGCCATGGCCTCTGCTCGGGGAAACTTGGAGACGTACGATCCAGCCCACCCCGAGCTCTGGGACTCATGGACCGACCAATTGACTTGCCACCTAGCCTACAATGAGATAACCGATCCAGGCAAAAGACCTGTAAGCACATGTGGGGTGAGCACCGTCCGCCTAGCAAAGAGCCTCCTCGCACCGAGATCCATCCTCGAGTGTACATACGAAGAGATAATTGACGCGCTAACGAGCAACCTCATGCCCCGGCCGACCACCCTCGCCAAGCGCATCGAGTTCCAGACCCTGGCCATGGGTTGCTCCTTCACTAAGGTGGAGGAAAATTTGCTTACGCAATTCGCTTGGGGCCTCAGCAACCAGAAGCTGCGAAGGAGGCTGATCGGGACCACTGACATCACGCTCGAAGTTGCCCTCCAACTCGCCACCGCCCACGAGGCCTCGCACCGAGACCATCAGCCGGCGGCAGCTCGCCTTGTACTCCCTGATTCTGGCCCAGAGAACTCAGAAGAGGAGGACATCCAGCTCGTCCGACAGCCCTCGCGCCGGAGACCACTGGGCTCCGAGGCATCAGGATCAACCAGGAAAAACTCTGCCTGCCCCACGTGCGGAAGCTGCGGAGAGGCCCACGAGCACAAGGCTTGCCGTTTCCGCGATGCGACGTGTCTGCTGGTCAAAAAGAAACCGGTACCAGCAGTAACCACGCCGCCAGGCCGCTGGATCCCACAAGATGGATGCCGAGACGTCCAACCTCTACCTCCTCACGGACTGGCCATCACTGCAGGTACTCCGCCTCCCTAAAGTAGAGCCTACCCCGAAGATCCAACTAACCGTACGGATCGAAGGGTCCCCCTGCATGATGGAAGTGGACTCGGGGTCTGCAGTGTCCATTATTTCCGTAGACACGCTACGCAGACTTTGCCCAAATGGGGGACCCCGTTTGCGCCCACCCTAATTGAACTTGGTAGACTTCCAAAGGAACCCGGTTCATATACGGGGAGTGGGGTCATTCCGGGTAAAGTTCCAGGGGTTCGAGGGACTGCTGGACCTGATTGTAGTCGAGAGAAACCTGGTCAGTCTGCTGGGAAGGGCCTGGTTCGCACCGCTGGGCATCACAGTCGGGGTCGGGGGAATGCTTAAGTGCGGGGTGAGAGACTTTGCAGAGATTTGTGGAGAGTTCCCGGCCGTTTTCGATGGGGCTCTGGGTTGCTACAAGGCCCCCCCCCCCCGTCTCCTTACAGTTAGACCCCAAGGTGGCCCCCATCCGCATGTTGAAGCCCAACAGTGAGGTCTGCATCTGCACGGACTGTAAGTGCACAATCAATAAGGCCCTGCATGACCACTCCTATCCGGTTCCAGTCATTAGCCACGTGCTGGCCTCGCTTGGCGGGGGCCAAGATTTTTGGGAAACTAGACCTGGTGCAAGCATACCAACAGCTGCCAATAGACAAGGCTACGGTGACTGCACAGACCATAGTCACCCACAGGGGAGCATTCAAGGTCATGAGATTACAATTCGGGGTGAGCGTCGCCCCGGGGATTTTCCAACAACTAATGGACTCATTGTTAAAAGGGATCCCTGGAGTGACGCCGTTCTTCGACGACATCTTGATTGCCACCGTGACCCCCGACGAATTCCCCTCCCGTCTTCGCACCGTCCTGCAGCGTTTTGACTCGGCTGGGCTCGAAGTGAAATGTGAGAAATGCCTCCTCAGGGTTTCGGAGGTGGACTTCCTGGGGTTCCGCGTCGATGCTACCAGTCTGCACCCAGCGAAGGACAAAGTGAAGGCCATTGTGGAGGCTCCCGCCCCCACGTGCAAAGTGGAACTTCAGGCATCCTTAGGACTAATAAATTTTTACCACGCCTTTTTGCCCCACAAGGCTGCGGTAGCAGAGCCCCTACACTGGCTCCTGGATAAGTCAGCCCCGTGGACGTGGGGCCCGAGGGAGGCGGCAGCGTTCAGGGGGGTGAAAGCGCTCCTGATTTCGAATGATGTGTTGGCCCACTTCGATGAATCCCTCCCGGTCGTCCTCGCGTGCGACGCCTCCCCCTATGGCGTCGGCGCAGTGCTTGGACACGTCCTTCCGGATGGCCGTGAGGTACCAGTGGCATATTACTCGCGGACGCTGACGGCCGCGGAGCGCAACTATGCGCAAATAGACAGGGAGGGGTTGGCAATTGTGGCAGGGGTAAAAAAATTCCATAATTTCATATATCGCCCAATTGTGACAGACCATAAGCCGCTTTTGGACCTCCTGGTGGCTGACAAGCAAACGCCGCAAATCATGTCTCCCCGGGTGCTCAGGTGGTCCCTTTTCCTGGCGGGGTACCAGTACTGCCTGGAGCACCGCCCGGGCAAAGCGATGGACCACGCCGACACCCTAAGCAGGCTGCCACTCCCTGCCGCGGACCCCAACCCGGTGCCTGCCACAGGGGTTCTCCTCATCAAGGACCTTCCGCAGCACCCCCTGCAGGCCTCCGACGTCGCAACCAAGTCTACCCGCGACCCCCTTATCTCCCGGGTCTTGGGCTGGGTGGTGAGGGGGTGGCCAGCATCCTCCCCGGGGGCTGAATTCACGGCGTTCACCACATGGAAGGATGAGCTGTCAGCACTCAAGGGGTGCCTCTTGTGGGGAGACCGAGTGGTGGTTCCAGCGCCCTAAAAAACCTACACGAGGCACACCCCAGCATTGTGAGGATGAAGGCTCTGGCTCGGAGCTACGTGTGGTGGACGGGAATGGATGCCAAGATCGAGTCATGGGTCCGGAGGTGCCAGACATGCCAGGAAGTTCGGCCCAACCTGCCAAGCGCACCCTCACCGTCCTGCGAGTCAACTCGCAAACCATGGTCCCGGCTACATCTCTATTTGGCCGGACCATTCCAGGGACAAACTTTCCTAATCACAGTTGACTCCTACTCCAATTGGCTAGAGGTCAGCCCCGTGTCCACGACCTCCACCAAGGCCGTCATCTGTTGCCTACACCGGCTCTTCACCACACACGGCCTGCCGGACACTATAGTCTCAGACAATGGGACGGCCTTCACGTCTGCATAGTTCCAGGAGTTCCTACAGAGGAATCTGATCAGGCACATCCGCTCAGTGCCCTTCCACCCTGCAACCAACGGACAGGCAGAGCAGATGGTGTGAACGGCGAAGGAAGCCCTTATCCGGATCTCTGAAGGGGACTGTGAGTTCCACCTCGCCCGATTCCTCCTGACCTACCAGACAACACCTAACCCTGTCACAGGCCACAGCCCCGCCGAGCTGCTAATGGGCCAGCGCTCTACAACGCTGCTGGATCGGCTGCACCCCAACCGGGCTCCGAACTCGAGGGGACTGATCGAACAGCGGGAGGCTCCCAGGGGTTTCTATCCATTGGATCCAGTGTTCCTCAGAAACTACAGGTTGGGACCCCCTTGGATCATGGACCGCGTAACCGGAGTCAAGGGCCCGACCTCCTACGAGGTTTCAACAGAGGATGGTCGGGTTCTGCAGAGACACATCGACCAACTGCGGAGGCGGCAACTCACGGAGCCTGGGGACCCCTCCCAGCTGAGGGCCGGGGCGGGCAGTCCCGTCCAGGAACCTGACATGCCAGCCGAAGCCCATCCCCGCAAAAAGATGACACCAGACAGCTCTCTTCCAGAGGACATCAAACCAACAACCCAACAACCGGCCCCGCAACTGGCGCCACGGCCCTTGGACACAGACAACCAGCCAGAACCCGAGGTCAGTGCCCCAGTGCCGGCACCCAGGCGTTCAACGAGGGAGCACCGCCCCCCCCCCCGCATACTTGCAGGACTACGTAACGTAGGCTGAGTTGAAACTATGGGGGGAGGGGTGTTATGTACGTGGACCGCCTCCAGGGGTCCATGGACAGGCCAGAGCTTGGATCCGAAAACAAAGGAAACTTTAGAACCTGGATTCCCCAGCCTTGGTGGGACATTTAAACTCTCCAATGGGAGCGGGGGGGTGGCTGGTGGATATGTATATAGTTGGCCCTGTTGGCCGTTAGAGTTAGTCTTTGTCTATGTGAAGTACAATAAACATGTGCTACAGCATGTCATTGTCTGAGTCCTCCATGCGGCGAACCCAGTACTTTTCAGGCTCCGAAACGGAAACCGGTGTGGCAGTCTGAGTCTACTCAGGAGCAACGCATGCATCAAGGGCTCTGTCTGAAGTGTGGGGAAAGGGGCCATTTCGCGGCCGAATGCAGTGGAGTGGGTTCCAGGAAGCAGGGGCCAAGTGACCAGGCAAAAGTGCACCCAGCCACCCCGGCCAAAAAGCTGACTGGGAAACTGAAATACACCAAAGCCTTGCAAGCAACCCCCAAGGAACTGGAAAACGACTTCAGCTAAGACGACCCCGACCCGGCGGGAAAAGGCCAGGTCCTACTGTGAGAGGTGCGGAGCAGCAGGGCCCGATCCCGAAGGCACCTAAAGTGGTAAGCAGCTTCTCCCCCCCCCCTTGTTTTTCGTAACTGTGACTTTGATTAACCCCAAACTCAGAACGCACATCCGTGTAAGGGCACTCATTGACTCGGGGTGTGGGAGGGATCTTATCAACCCTTCCCTCATTACGGGGTTAGAGGCGGGGGTGGTGAAGCTGGAAGACCCTTTGATTTTTACCCAAATGGATGGGTCTACTATGAAAGAACCTTGTGAATATGAGGCTGTACCATTGCAGGTTGGGGCAGGGAATCATTGGGAAGAACGGCCGTTCGTGATCACCCCAGCCGCCAGATTCCCACTGGTCCTCGGAGGCCTGTGTCTGAATGGGCACGATCCCTACATACTGTGGGATGAGGGGAAGGTACAATTCATCTCACCCAAGTGCCGAGAACACAGATGGGACCTGAAATGGGGCCAGCAGCTGATGGGTCTGGCTCAAGAGGAGCTACTATCCATTCCCCCCGAGTATCGGGACTTGGCCAGGGTATTTGAGGAGGAAGAAGCTGACTTGAGCTCCCACCTCATAGACACTCGGACTGTAGCACTGAAATATTGCCTGGCCAGAAACTACCCAAGGGGCACATTTACGCAATGGGGTCAGCGGAGAATGATGAACTGCACAAATTCATAGACAAAAACATGGCCCGGGATTTCATCAGACCGGCCTCGTCCCCGTTTGCAGCCCCAGTATTTTTCCGGAAGAAAAACGATGGGGGGCTGAGACTATGCACGGATTACAAAGGCTTAATGCATATCACATGCCCTTGATCAAAGACTTGCTAGTGGAAGCAGCCAAGGGGAAAATCTTTTCTTAGTTGGATCTTCAGGATGCATACTTTCGAGTGCGGATCAGGGAGGGGGATGACCATAAGACTGCTTTCAACACCACCCTCGGATCGTTTGAATATCGAGTGATGGGGCCCCAGGGGTCTTCATGAACTTGATCAACGAGGTGTTGCACAAGCATTTGTTCAAAGGGGCCCTTGTTTACCTAGATGATAACTTGCTTTACTCCCCTGACCTCCCCTCCCATGTGAACTTGGTGAGAGAGGTGTTGACTACATTGCACAAGCACACACTGTTTGCAAAACTGTCTAAATGCAAATTTCATAAGACACACATTGACTTCTTGGGGTATCAGATCTCTGACAAGGGTCTAGAGATGGATCCGGGAAAGGTGCGCGATGTGCTGGGGTGGGGGGTACCCCGCACCCGTTGTTAACTCCAATCCTTTCTTGGATTCGTGAACTTTTACAGAAACTATTTGCCCAATTTTGCCCAGGTCAGCTTACCCCTGACAGACTTATTAAAGACTAAGCGGAAGGGACCGGAGGCTACTAAGGAGTGTAAGGAGGTTTTCGAACACCTCAAAGCATTGTTCACCTCGGAGCCAGTCCTTGCCCACCCCGATGAAACAAGAAAGTTCATTGTGCAAACTGATGCATCGGATGTTGCCATGGGGGGGCGATCCTCCAAGAGGGTGGGGACGGGTTGTTTCATCCTTTGGCATACGTGTCAAGGACGTTTAATGACACTGAATGTAACTGGTCTGTTTAAGAAAAGGAGGCGGGGCAATAAAGCTTGCCCTATCCACCTTGAGACACTGGTTGGAGGGGGCGCAAGTCCCGTTCGAGGTGTGGACTGATCATAAGAACTCGGAAACGCTCAAAACACCTCATTGTCTTAATGTCAAGCAACTTCGGTGGGCAGATTTCTTTTCCAAATTCCAGTTCACCCTCCATCACTTCCCTGGCTCAGCGAACTCTCTAGATGATGCACTGTCCCACCTACCCCAACACAATAGCCAACGGGAAGTTGTTTTGGACTCTGTGTTCACACCTTCACATCTTGGCGGGGTGGTGACTACATGCAGCCAAGCACACCACACTACTCCAACCCCTGTGACGCAGAACCCTAACCCTCCCCAGCCAGAAGGGGTGGGGGGAACCTTGGCACCGTAAGTTCACCTCCACCTTCTCGGAGGGCGACAGGGCCGTGCTCGAAGCAGAGGATTATTTTGAACTGCAAAAGGATGGCTGTTCATTCCCCTCTCTGGGGGAGGTGTTGCAAGCTGTGCGTGGCTCCAAACTGTCGGGACCCCCAGGTTTCGTTAAATCTCTTCAGCTATTGCAACTTCAGTTTTGGTGGCCACAGATGCACAAGGATCTATCCTCCTTTGTCAAGTCCTGCCAGATCTGTGCCATGAGTAAACCTAGACCGGGGAACCTCCGGTTCTGTTGCACCCACTACCTATGCTGAGCCGGCCCTGGGAGGTTATCTCCATGGATTTTATTACTGATCTCCTCAGAGTAGATCAATGACTGTTATATGGGTGGTAGTGGATTTGTTTTCCAAGCAAGCACATTTCATCCCCTTTGCCTCCCTGCCAACGGCTAAGGCACTAGCAAAAGCATTTCTCTGAGACGTGGTGCGTTTACACATGCTCCCCACCAAGGTGGTCTCCGACAAGGGGACTAAGTTCGTGTCTCAATTCTGGGGGAAGCTAATGAAACTGATGGGGTTGGAGAGGGGCCTGAGCAGTGCTTAGCACCCAGAGACTGATGGACAAACAGAGTGGGTCAATCAGACATTGGAGCAGTATATCCGTTGTTTTACAACTATCAACAAGACAACTGGGTCGACCTCGTGCCCCTGGCCGAATTTTGTTATAACAACACGTGTCACTCCTCTATTGGAATGTCTCCTTTTAAAGTTTTGTATGGTTATGATAGCCTGCCCATCCTGTTTCTAGAAGGGGACAGTGCCTTGGGGCCAAGGGATGCGGTGCTATGGTGCAAACAATTGCGGGACTCATGGCCCCTACTGTGTAAGACTTTGAATGCGGCCAAGGAGGCGTGCAAATGTCAGGCGATAAGAGAAGGGTGGAGGGTTGGGCTCTACAGCCTGGTGACTCAGTTTATATGTCTACTAAAAACATCCAGCTGCTATGCCCCAGTCGAAAACTGGGCAGGATATATATTGGTATGTTTCCAATGAAAAGAGTGATCAATGATGTGGAACTGGATCTGCCTAAAAACTTGAGGAAATTGCATTCTGTGTTTCATTTTAGCCTTCTGAAAAATGATTCCAGTTCCAGTCCTTGGCGTCCATCAAAACCTGTACCCCCTCCGATCTTGGTTGAGGGCGAGGAACATTATGAGATTTCAAAAATCCTGGATCAAACGTGGGAAATTGATGTATTTGGTTGAATGGTCAGATTTCAGACCCCAGCACCTCGAATGGGTGGAAGTAGGGGATATTCGGGCCCTTAGGCTGTTGTGGCAGTTTCATCGTGCTTTCCCGGACAAACCGGGAGACTTCAATAAAGTATTACCTTTCCTGATAAGCGTGTATTTATTTATTTTATTTATTTACATTAGACTTGATATCCCGCTCTTGTCCCATGGCTAGGGTCTCAGCGGCTTACAGGGTTTCTGGTGCTAATCACCTGTGTTCCTAGCTAGGGCCACAATGTATGAAGGGGGGTGGGACAACCTACCGGCACCCCCTCTGTGGTGGCTATTGCTGTTTCTCCGTTGGCTCGGCATGGTCGGGTCTCCTGGTCCAGCGGGTTGTTCTTTCTCTGGCGTTCTCTGGCGTCTCCGGCGTTCAGTGGTGGCGATCTCCTCCTTAGGTGCGCAGCTCCGCCTACTTTCCGGCCCGGCCACGTCCTTTCCGGCTCCGCTGAGCCGGAACTCGGCATCTGTGCACGCCCCTTTCTTCTCTCTTCACGGCAGCCCTCGGTGTACTCCTTCTCCGCCGCCAGGGATCGCTCAAACGCGCACCTTGCCTTGCTCGCCGTCGCCTTGCTCGCCGCACCACTAATGCCGTCCACGCCAGGATCGCCACCGCTGTTGTTTGCTTTGGGTTCTGACACACTTCTCAGAATGCAGTGGCTTGTTGTTGGCCTCAGACCCATGGGGTCCTATTGTTGAGGAGGTGGTGAAGCAGTTCTGCCAGTGCAGCTTTATGGGGTAAGAAGGGATGGTAAAAATTCAGGAGCCCTAAGAAAGCCTGTAGCTCCTGCTTGGAAGTAGGCGCGGACGCGTTGACAATGGTGTGAACCTTGTCTCAGGCTGGATGGATGCCATCGGTGTCTATGGTGAACCCCAGGAACTTGACCCATGGAAGGTACTTGACCCAGGAGGAACTTGACCCAGGAGGTACTTTCCCCACTTCACCTGCAGGCCAGCCGACTGGAACTGCTGCAGAATGGCACACAACCAGCAGACGAATTCTTCCTCTGTGGGGGCAGTGATCAGAACGTCATTGAAGGAGGGCTGGACCCCGGGGATACCTTTAAGGAGAGTGTCCATGAGATTTTGGAAAATCCCTGGGGCCACGCTGACACCAATTTGTAGTTGTCACACCCTGAACGCATCCGTGTGCATGACTACAGTCTGGGCCTCTTCTCTTGCATCATCCACCAGGAGTTGCTGGTATGCCTGAGCCAAGTCCAACTTCCCAAAAATCTTGGTGCCCGCCAAGGAGGCCAAGACATGGCTGACTCCCAGGACAAGGTAGGCATGGTCCTACAGCACCTTATTAATGGTACATTTATCGTCTGTGCAGATGCAGATGTCCCCATTGGGCTTAATGGGCGTGACAATCGGGGTCTCCCAAAGGACATGTGAGACTGGTTCCAAACCCCCTTGGTTGACCAAACGATCCAACTCTTTGTCAGTTTTAGGCTTCAATGCAAATGGGATGCTTCATCCATATGGGCTGCACTTCTGGGTTGAGCTGGAGGGAGACCGGGGGGGGGGGGTTCCAGTGTAGCAACTGAGCCTCCCATCGAACATGGCCGGGAACTCTTCTTGGGCAATTTGGTGTACCCCTGTGACCTGGAATCCCAAGGGCTCAAACCATGCTAACTCTAGTATACTTGTGCGGCAGCCCCCTACTATCAGCAACTCCAAGAGTCCTTCAAAATTATAATAATAATATTTATTGCATTAGCAAAAAAGCCATAGCAACTGTACAGGATAAAATAAAATAAATTAAAACAACAACAACAACAACACACACTTAAAAAGTCAACAGTTATCAGCAGTAAACTAATTAAACTCAGGGAGATTTGTTTTCTTAATCACCGCAGCTAGAAAGGAAGCCACTATAGCCGTGGTTTGATTGTCAGGGAAGTTATCAGACAATAGCACTGAAACTACCCAAGGAAGGAGGGGAAGCTTTTCTTTTCTCATAACGGGAATGATGTATCTCTCTCTTTCCTTATTCCACTTAGGACAAAAAAGCATTTTATGATCCATAGTTTCTATCATCTCTTGTCCACAATCGCAAACAAAATTCCTTCAAAATTCCTTCAAAATTCCGGTACTGCAACTGAAACTTCCCCACACCTTTCACGGCCACTTCGTTCTGTTGGAAGTCCCGTAGGGTGAAACCGGCCAGGCTGAGGCAAGGGCCCCCTTTAAGGCAGAGCCTATGGAGGGTGTCCTCCGAGATTGTGGAGATGGAGGACCCTGTGTCTAGCTCCATCGTTCAAGGGGCTCCCTCAATTAGAACAGTCACTTTCATTTTATTGGGGGTGTCCTGGGGCAAGTGCAGTACCTGGTGATGCTGGACAGTGGTGGTGTGCAGTTCCATGGCGTGCATAGACTCCCGACAGGTGGACTGTCACCTCTGGGTTCCCTTGGACATAGCAGGCATGGGCAATATGGCTGACCTTTCTGCAGCTCCAACACGAGGCGTCTCAGAAGCAGCAATATTTCCACTCGTGGGGCTCCCCATAGCTGGTGGTGGATTCGACAGTGTGAGCTGTGGCAGGAGTGCTAGTGCCACGGTGGGCAAGGTGATGTATTTTCAGGACCTGCTAGTCCTCGTCGGTGTCCATGTGGTGGGCTGTGGTGTTGGGCCTCCATGAAGCTGGTGGGCTCAGAGTTTGGCAGACCTCTGCAGTGAACTTGTTGGCTGCTTCTATGGAGAGGACTTCTTCAAGTGCGACCTTGAACGTGGGGTTCCACTTGGGGATGAGCTACCTTTGGATCTGTTCATCCCAAATTCTGCACACCAGACGGTCACAGAGCGCTTCCTTGAGGTCGTGGAAGTCGCAGTGTTGGGCAGCATGCCGAACGGCCACAATGTAGGCCATGATTGAGTCACCCGTTGCCTGGTTCCTCGTGTAGAACGTGTGGCGGGCTACAATGATGGAGGGAGTCAGCGCAAAGTGCTCCTTCAGCTGGTCTATAATCGTCTGGTATGGAGTGGCTTGTAACTCTGCCAGAGCCAGCAGTGAGCAGGTGATCTCAAACGTTGAGCAGCTGCAGACCGAGAAGAAAGTGGCACGCTTCTTCTCAGACTCGGTGATCTCAGAGCACTTGAGGAAGAACTCAAAGTGAGAAATGTAAGAGTCCCAGTCCTCTGCAGTGGTGTCGAATGCATCAAAGTGTCCTGGAGTGGCAGCCATGGTCCCGGTTGCAGTGCGGTGCTTGTGGCACTGGAGCTCGGTGTGTGGTGCAGTGCAGATGGGCTCTGGACTTGCTCAACAGGATCCCTCCTTCGTCGCCAGTGTTAAATACTGGGTTTGAGACGCATTGCAGTGAACAGCTATATTTTATTATTTCAGGAACAAGACTAAAACATCAGGGCAACAGCTCTGTTTAAATAGCATGCAAAAATCACACCCAAACACACCCAACTCCCAATGATAGGCTATTTACATAACATTAGTTTCTCATTGGTCACTTCCAGAGTCCTGGTGGGCTATTATTGTAGAGCTTCAAGCTCAGCCAGTCTCTGGTAGATAGTCCTGGAATGTTCCAGTCATAATACATAACACCATGATTTATCACGAGCAGTGTCTGTTGGGTGACTCTGTACTAGACCTTAAATCCTGGTTCAGCCCTATCCCTGAACTTACATTCTACATTACACTTGAGTTCACCCCTGTAATTATCTCGGTGTATTTTTTGTTTCCACATTACATTGAGGTCACCCCAGTTTCGCCCTACACTTGTCCCAGGATAAACAGATGCTGTTATAACCAGAGATAAATGTAAGGTATTTTGTTGCCAGTTGAACTCTGATGAAACCAGAGATGAGATCCAAGAGTGGAAAAGACCACTGTCATTCCCAGCTTTGTTTCATTTGCTTTTTGATGCACACATGGGGTTGGATGCATCAGAAGAGTTCATGGAAGGTGTTGGCATAGTGGATATTTCCCCACTCTTTCCTCTCGGAAATCTGAGAGAGCCTTGCAAACAAAATGTGCCCACAGGATACGGTACTGAAACAATACAGGGGTGGGAGATCACCTCCCACTGAAGTACAGCTATGAGTGGGAAAGGGGGGCAGGTGCTTTGACAGGCTTCCTGTTGGCACTACAGCCCCCAATCCTGTGGAGCACTTGCTCCTTAACATTCTGAAGGGAATGACATGCTGCACGTGTTCAGAGGTATGCTGTTGCCATACTGAAGCTTACTGGACAGACTGGACAGACTCTTCCCCCAGATCTGTCCCTGCCCTTGTGCTGCCATGAGCTGCGTTTAGTATCCTCTATCTCCATTTTCTATAGTCCCTTGTTAGCAAATACCCAAACCTCCCCTCCCCTGGCCAGGTTAGGGCATAGGACAAGTCTAGCCCTCTCTGTGTGCAAAGCCAACAAGCTCTGGAACATCCCTCTCCAGCAGTCAGCCATCAGGTTCTGATACAGCAAGCATGTATCTGTCATTGTGAAAGGACAATACTTTAATTTCATCATCTGAAAGATAGCAGCACACCTGCATTCCAGCACTACTTCTAACAATCAAACCTCTGAACTTTGCCCTCAATACTGGGATCATCCCAGCCATGATCTATTGTCACCATCGTTGCTGTAACAGCCCAGCCATTGATACACCCAAGACTCTGTAACTGCCCAGCGTCATTCTAACCAAGGCTCCCCTTCCCAAGCCTGGACTTCCTTGTGTCCAAAACCCTTTTTGAGCTATTACTGGCCATCATGGTCCATCCTGGACCATTTCCCTATTGTGCCAATTGCCCTGAAGGCACAATTTTCCTATATCTGGGCTCCAAACCCAGCCATTTTTGGTTCAGTATCCTGGGATGCATGTCAGCTGGATCCCCCATCTCTCTTGGGTCTTCATGGATGTGCTTGCCAGCCACGCCATCTGCTCTTTGCCATGGACTCTCCTCTTCAGAAGGTAGCTATTTCACCATCATCGCTTTGCCCTCTTTTGTCTCTGATCTCTTAAGATCACTTCAACCCTTTATTTCTTAGGTTGTGTGTGTGTGTGTGTGTGTGTGATATTCTTTTTTTTTAACAAATATTTTATTTATAACTTTGCAAAGATCAATACAAATATAACTGAGTGAGAACAATAATACAGCAACAATTGGCGAAATATAAAACAGTACATCATACAGTAAAGATCAAGTACATATGTGTGTAAATAACAAATAACCATGTATTGCATAGTGTCTTATATAGCTACTACATCTAGTAGTTTCCCTAGCAAGCTGTTCCAGTCATTATTAAAGGAGATGAGATGTTATTAACGTCTTGAATTCCTTGCAGAGTGAGAGAGAAGAAAAAAGGCAAAAATCAAAGAAAGGGTGAGAAAGATCCTGTAGAGAGGTAGAAAATAAACAATTATACCTAGTAGTGCCTTAAGGACAAAGGCTTAAATCCATTTGTGATATTGGGACCACTCAGGAGAGAGAAATTGTTGCCTAGACAGGTAGTCTAACACAGAGAACCATTTGACAGCGAACGTATCCTGTAATGGGGTTGGAGATGAGAAATTCAATTTGCTCGTAACAGCTTCCATTAAGTAATGGTTCCAAAGCTTTTTATACCATACATCCAAATTCGGAGCTGTATGATCTTTCCAAAGGGACGCTACCGTTGTTTTTGCAGCATCCAGCATTGTCTCGATTGTGTCCTTGTGGGGTCTAGAACGTAATGAAGTTGGCCAAATGTTAAGAAATATGATTTCTGGTGAGAAAGGGATATGGACAGAGGTTATGTTTTGTATTTCTTTTAGGACTTCTAACCAGAATTGTTTCACTTTTGCACAGCGCCACCAACAGTGGGCGTAATCACCTATTTGCTGACATCCTTTCCAACAATATGGAGGGTAGTCAGACGAAATCCTGGATAATTTGTGAGGAGTTAAGTACCATCTAGATAGTATTTTCAGATTTTGTAGAGTTGTGGGTATGTTTTTGCTGCAAAAGCAGCTCGAGCTCCATAGCGCTTCCCAATGATCTGGAGATATAACGGATGTGCAGTCGTTCTGCCACCTAGCCTGATATGCTAACAGTTTCACACTAGAGTTACAAAGAAGGATACTGAATAATTTTGAGATGAGACCTTTGTTCCTATTCTCAAAACCTATTATCACTCTTTCTAGGTCTGTTGGATTTGTAAACATTTTTGTCACTTCTAAAGATGAGAGAAGATGGTTTAATTGTAAATAAAAGAACCACGGTATGGGATGTTCCAATTTTTTCTCCAGTTCTTTTTTTGTTTTGATGCCTTTTTTATTGGTTATATCTTGAATTCTAAAAAGCTGTTTTTCCCTCCAGATCTTATCTAGATCCAGGTTCCTCCCTGGTGTGAACCAGGTTTGGTTCAGAAAAGAAGACAATCGAGAAATTTTAGGTAAGAGAGATTTAGATTGGACTTTCCAGCAATTTATTGAAGCATGTACTAGATCAATAAGAACGGCAGAAGGACCCATTGAGTCTTTGTGTGACCATATTACATCTTCCAGGTGGTGAGGATAAATAAGATCGTTGCAGAAATTAAGCCAAATAGGCTGTGTAGATGTCCGAATAATTTTACAGGAAATGGACATCATAATTGCTCTATAGTATATGTGTGTGATATTCTTATTGGATTAGCTGAATGTATTTGGGATATTTTCTTAATAAATTTCATAAAGATATTTCCTGTTTGTTGTCTGTGGCACTCCAAGATGGTTCTTCTGACTCTGGTGTAGTTGGAGGACAATCCCTAGCTTGCGCACCTATTAAGCAAAGGTCTCTCAGCTAAATTCATATAGAGACCCTGGTATTGTGACTAACATTGCAGCCACATTTGGAAGGGGGAGGTTGCTTTGATTTTCACCCCTCTTCAAATTGACCACTAAAGAAATAAAAATTTGCCTCCATTATCTCAGGTTTCCAGGAGAAAAACGCAGTGAAATTTTTCATGAAGGCAGAAGAAGGATTGGATTTATACCCCGCCCTTCACTACCCAAAGGTGTCTCAGAGCGGCTTACAAACTCCTTTCCCTTCCCATCCACACAACAGACACCCTGTGAGGGAGGTGGGGCTGAGAGAGCTCTGACAGAAACTGCTCTTTTTCAAGGACAGCTCTTATCAGAACTACGGCTTGTCCAAGGTCATCCAGCCAGGTGCAAGTGGAGGAGTGGGGAATCAAACCCAGCCCTCCCAGATTAACCACTACACCAAACTGGCTGATAGCAGTTAGAGTGCTGGGCTAGGATCTGGGGGACCCCGGTTCAAGCCTCCACTTTGCCATGCATGGGGTCAGGCTGACAGTCTGGTTTTTTTCTCTGGAGTTTCAGGACCCGTGTAGGAATGCACACTTTATCCATAGCTAAATTGTAAAATGGGACTATGTGCTTAAAATGCTGACAGAAGCTACTGTTACTTAAAACTGCAAGGGCAAAAGCCTCTCCAGTGAGTTCAATGGCTAGCCTTGTGCTTATCTCAGTCTAATTGTTCGCAGCTGTAAAATATAAAATCTAGTTTCCTATGGCCGGGCTTTCATTCAGCTCTGTTCACCATTTGGGGGCTTTGGCATTAGAATCCCTGAAGTATTCTGTTGTATGCGCAGATTGTCCCAGTCTATGGTTCACTGGGGCTGGTGCCCTTTGCACTTCCATTTTATGCCCATCTGGTGAACCTCAGAATTCTAGTAACAAAGAAGCCAGAACTCTGACTTTCCACGTTAGATAGTTGTAGCAGCTCTTGTATGCTTGATTTTAGCAAATGTTAGAGGGACCCTGGAACACATCTCACAGTGTGGTTTTGGACTTCTTGGCAGAATGGATTTGTTCTGAGACTAACAGAAGAAATTGTTCTATTTTGTATAACTCCCTGAACTAAGGTACACACTTATTCCAGTCCCCCCCACCCCTGGTCTGCATCCCTTCTGCCCTGTTCCTTTTATAAAGCCGCCTCCTACTGAGTCTGACTCTTGGTCTACCAAGGTCAGTCTTGACTCCTCTGACTGACTGCAGCTCTCCAGGGTCTCAGGTGAAGAAATGGCCTTCACATCACCTAATTCCTGATCCTGCAATGGGAAGGGTAGGGGGACTGGTCCTGGGATCTCTGGCATACAAAATAGGTGCTCCACCCCAATGCCTTCTGTAAAAACAATGGGAGTTCCCTAGATTAATTTTTCAAGCTCTGACTGTCTCCACTATATGTGACCTTCCCTTGAGAGAACAGCTCTGAAAGAATTTATGACTGACCCAAGGCCACACCAACAGTGGCATGTGGAGGACTGGGGAATCAAACCTGGTTCTCCTAGATTAGAGTCCACACTCCTAACCACTACACCAAACTGGTCCTCGCCGCAAAAGTGTTTGACGGATGTTCTTCCTACAATAACTAATGGTCTGGATCACTTCTATTTCTACAAATTTAAAATCATCATGCCTATGTCCCATTGAGATGAAATGGTCCACAGAGCCCATAGAAGGACCTGCTAGAAACTACAGTATCATGAATTAGTGGGTGTGCTTTATGCAACTTTTTAAAATATTTTTGCATGTGTTTGATGTAACTGTATTGTAATAGTGTATGTTGTACTTCATAGAAACAACAGTGATACTTTTGATACGTCACCAGAAGAAATGAATTGTTGAGAGACAATGTATGTAAGGTTTCATACTATTTTTATTTACATTTGCATTCATGTAATAGATATAGTTTAAAAAGAAAGAATTGGTACGGTTATACATCTTTGTTCAGAAGATCATTCATCGAAATGGCAGGACATTCCGGAGACTACAGTCACGATTATATTGTTCACCTTTTCATCATTGTATAATTTTGACTCTTTAATATATCATCTGGTTCACTCTCTCTGTTTGTCCATCTGTCTCTGGGTGGTAGGAACTGCTCAGGCCTTGTTCTACCCCCAACACCTGCAGCAGTTCTTTCCAGAACTTAGCAAGGAACTGTGAGCCCCTGTCTGAAATAATCTTGTGAGGAACAGAATGGAGCCTCACAACATGGTGCATGAATAGCTTGGCCAGTGCCTTAGCCGAAGGCAGTTGTTTGCAAGGAATAAAATGTGCTTGCTTGGAAAACATGTCAACCACCACCCAGATAACTTTTTTACTTTACAGGGTGGTAAGTCAGTTATGAAGTCCATAGAAATCACTGCTCATCATCTTTTGGGTGTCACAAGGGGTTGTAAAATCCCAGGGGGCTTTCCTGGTCACCGTTTCCCCATCAGGCAAGTCTGGCAGGAAGCCACATATTGGAAAATATCTGCTCTCATGCCTGGCCACCAGAATTGTTTTTGCAGAAGGTGCAGAGTTTTCAGAAATCCAAAGTGCCCTGCCAGTTTATTTTCATGTGCCACAGTCAGGATTTCCCCTCTCAACATTCTGGGAACGAACTCCCTCCCACCTCTATACCAACACCCATCCCCCTTCAGTTCCACAGATGGGTCAGTTTGGATGACCTCCCTGTCCACATCTGAGAAAGCAGTTTTAAATTTGCACACCCAGGGTTCCATCTCAATGGAGAAGTCCACCTTCACCTGGCTGCAAGTCACGACTGCCCCCCCCCCCAACTGGGTGGCTGTGAACATTGAGTCGACGACCTCCTCCCGCCAGCTGTCGTGTTGCAGGAGCCAGAGAATTGTGGAGAGTGAACTGAAACTTAGAGAAAAACTCTGCCCAGCAGAGTTGCTTGGCGTTCAGGTGCCTGGGCATGCGTAATGCCTCCAAATTTTTGTGGTCTGTCCATACTACAAAAGGCACCTGCGCCCCCTCCAGCCAATGCCTCCAAGTTCTGTTGGCCACTTTAATATCGCCCGCTTCCTTGTCCCAAATAGCCCAATTACACTCCGTAGGGGAGAACTTCCTGGACACATATGCCAGAGGGTGGAGCTTCCCATCCTCCCCCCATTGCAGGATGGCTCTGCCCATCGCCACATTCGAGGTGTTGACTTGGATTACAAATGGCTTCTTCTCATCAGGATGATTTAAAATGGGTTCAGAAGTAAACAACTTCTTGAGGTTCTCAAATGCCTGCTGGTACTCTGGGGACCAGTCCAGTTTAGCGCCCAGTTTCTTGCTGTCAGGCCCCTTCCCCTTTGTTTTTTTGTTTTCTGTTGTTTTTTTGCCCCCCCCCTTTCAACAGAGTCAATTTTTTCTTTCTTGTCCATAAAACTGAAGATTGTACTTTCGGGGACTAACCATCAGTAAGGAATGTTTTTCTTTTGTAAAAATGTTTTTCTTTTGTAAAAATTTGCTCCTCTTCCTTCTTATTTAAAACAGAATGTCCTTTAACACTTATTTCTTTATCTTTAATCTTCAAGGTAGATCCATTTGTTGCTTTAAGTATTTGATCTCTCACTTGTCTTCTTGAGAATCTTATAATCACTTCCCCAGGCAGATTATTTTTTCTTGTAAATTCTGGACTTTGTAGTGTGTCCATTTTTATATCTGCCATAGGTCCTAATGCTTCACACATAGTCTGTTTCAGATTCTCAGATTTTTCTTCAGGAACACCTTGAAATCTTAAGACATAGCTTGCTTTCTCCATTTGTAGCTGTAACAGTTGAGACTCCTCCATCACTCTCTTTTTTCCCATCACCTGGAATTGTTTTTTAAGCTTTTTAGTGTTGGTATCCACTTCTTTAACTTCTTGTTTAGTTTTATCCTTTTTTTGGCTATTTCAGTCAGTTGCAGTTGTTGTGCGTCTGTCAGCTAGCTGCCATGCTTTCTCTGTTTTCTTTCATCCCTGACTTTTGCGCAGCCGCACATACTTGCTTTGCTTAGCTACCGTGGGTAACAAAAGGGAGGCACTCACAGCGTGATCAGTATAACCTTGAGGGGAAGGGAGGGCTTGGATTTCACTACGGGTGTGAATATTTCTGCTCTCAAGGAATTGGGGTGAGTCTCCCATTCATGATGTAATATCCCGCCGGGAGAATTCCTGCATGCGCGCTTGGATTTCATTTGCTTCGCTAGATGCAGCATCAGAGTATATGTATGGAGCCCCTTGCACTCTTCGTTATTCCTGACAATGTACCTGTATCACTTGGCAACAGACGAGTATTCCAATAAAACATAGCCTTTTCAGGAGAGTGTGTTTGGACCTGCTTGCTGTTGACCCTGACAGAATTGTCAAAAATCCCTTTTCGTCCATCGGCTTGAGTCTCTCCTAACCGGGAGTAACTTTTTCGCACCATAGAGAACAATGGAGGGGATGGGGCAACCTGTTTGGAGGCCCGTAGAATTGGACCCCCTGGTTCAATGTTCCTGAAACATGGCGGGTATCTTGGGGAGAGGCTACCCTGCGATTCTGAAGCCTCTCCCTCAAACCCCCTCCCCTCCAGCCCCCAGAATATACCCTATGTTTTTGCCATTTTCAATGGCCCATAGGATATAATGGGGCCGAACTGCGGGAAGCCCCAGCAGCTCTCAGGCCAGAGCACCTCAAGCAGTCTTGGGAGGTGGATTGGCAAAAAGCAAAACCAAAAGCGCAGGAACTCAAGAGAACTCCAGGAATGGAGCCGGTTCCTCTTCCATAGCCCAAAATGCGACCCACGAACCCTGATCTTGCTTTTTCTCATTTGCGAGTCTGGCCTCTGCACTCCTTTAACGAGGCAGCCCTGAAGCTTGGGGCAGCGGGAGTTTCTTTGCACGCAGCTTGTGCGGCTGGCTGAGTGCCTCTTCTGTTTCCCCACCTCTCGCCTCTGCACCTCATCTTCTGCCAGGAATGGAGGAGCCCAGCTCGCCCAGGCTTCTTGCCTCCTGCTGCCTTGGCCCTCTGGTGCACGGGTGAGTCCCCAAAGTTTGACTCTTCCTCTACAAGTCTCTGGCGCTGGAGGTATTTGCCTCCTTCCCTCCTGCCTGCTATGGCTGCATAATTGTGAGAGATTTCTTAACATAGTGTTTCTGCCAGGGAAGCTGGGGATTCTGCCCACGAGTCTCCATTTCATCCTCACAACAACCCTGTGGGGTAGGTTAGGTAGAGAAGGGGAGATTTGGCCCGGGGTCACTCAGCCAGCAGAGTGAGAATACAAACCTGGGTCTCCCCACATCAATCTGCAACTCTGATCTGTGCTGCCTCTACTGATCTGTAATGTTCCAGAGGTGTATGCCTGTCTGTTGGTCCACTTAGGAGTCTTGATCCTGGTTGTGTGGTGAGCTAGTTGTGGAAAATGGTAGGGAAGCTCAGTATTTCTGTATTCTGTTGTAGGGGCTTTATTGCAATGTGCTTCCAAAGATTTAGTGTGGATGGATGCCCCTTTAAAACAACCCACCCACATTTACTTGGAGGTGTCCTGTGCGACTCTGCAAGACTACTTGCCCATTGTGGTGTTTCAGTGCTCCCTCCAAGCTGTGAAGCCCTGTGAGCAAAGATTCTACTTCGTGAGCTCCTGGCATGAAAGCTGTGAGCGAGCGATTTGGCTACTACTGCATAAATGAGTTTGCTCTGGAGCCATCCTTCCTGAGCTAAGACAAAAATGTGTGAGCCGGAGGCTAAAAAACTGTGAGCTAGCCCACACTAACTCAGCTTAGAGGGAACTTTGAGTAGCCACTTTTTGTCTACTCTGCTTTCGGTGTTGCAGGCCTCTGAAAACTGCCTGTTGCGGGCCTCTGACTGTTGCGGGCCTCTGAAAACTGCCCCTCCCGCCCAATTGTGAAAGCTACTGCCACAAGATGTGGGTGGGAAGTTTAGGGGGGGAACCCGTAGAGATGAAATATATTGTGAACTTAATCAAGCTTGCGTTCAGGGACACTGAACCTCTTAATATGAAATGCTGTTGAGAGAAATGGGGGACGGCAAACAGCTCTTTGAGCTTCCAGAGGCCTCTGGAAGGCTGCAGTTGGGAACAGAATGCTACCTGCTAGCTAAGAACCTTGAATCTGGTCCACGAGGCAATACGTATTGATGATCTCTAGTGCGTGCCTAAAATTAAAAACAACAACATACAAACCTGACTTACCCAAACTTCCCAAGGAGATGCAAGGCCATTGTTCACATTAGTGCTTGTCATGATTTATTTTGTCATGATTTAATTGTATGGATACTTTGGACATATAGAGAGGATGAACGAAAGGGAAAATGATGACTTTGGGGAAGCCCAGTGTAAAACATCATACCCATTTCTGCATGGGTTATCTCCCCAAATTCAATGCTTTTGGGAAACAGGATTTTTTCCAGCTTTTCGCATAGTGTGAAGGTACATTTGTTGACTGTGGCAGGGAACCTGCAGGGAACCCTGCCATATGGAATCCCTGTTGCTGCTGTGCACCAGTAATTGGGAAACCACAAATTCCTGTCCATGTGTGCAAAGCACCCATTTCTTTCTCTGTCACTGTCTTAAGATGAGGGTAGAGATGTCAGATGAACAGACATCTGTTCGATGGCAGATCTACTGCGAATTTATTCAAATATCGCAACAATTGGAAGATTATTTATGGGATAGTTTTTCCCTGTTATGATGATAATAAATTTATTTATTATTTATTTATTAAATTAGGCTTTTATATCACCCTCCACACACACACACACACACACACACACAAAATCTGTTTCTTCCCATAAGGACTCTCGTAGGAGAAAAATGCTTGGATGGACTTGCAGAGCACTAGAGGGTCAGACCAATCTGTTCACGTGTGGTGGAGATCACTGTGGGAGGAGCTCCATGTTCCAGCAACCAGTTTGAAACAGTTCAGCAGTAAAACGGGACTGGTGGGGATAAGGTGGATAACGAAGGATCTTGTAACAAACCAAGACTATAGACATGTGTAACTAATTAAACGGTACAAGAAGAAGAAAAACAGATTTTGTACCCACTTTGAATTATTTCCGGAGGTGAAAAAGGCAGCATGCTCAGGGGACAATTAATCACCCAGAGGTGAGACGGCCTGGCGAGTCAGGTGCACACTCACTTCCTGCGCATGCCAAGCCAGCCCAATGAAAGGCAGCAAGCCAGTGCCCTTGTTCCCATTCAGCCAGAGGGGCCAGGGTGTGATGAGGTGGGAGGTGGGGGCGGCAATCCAGAAGGAACACATTCCAACACTGGAGTAATTGGGTTAGTACAAGAAACCTTAATGAGGCCATGACTGTGATGAAACAGACTCTGTCCACAAAAGCTCCATTGCAATGCATCTTGTTATCTTTAGTCATTACACTTTTATCCCATCCTTCTTCCATGTAGCTCAGGGCAGCATATATAATCCTCCCACCACGATGGATTCTCACAACAATGTAGTGAAGTAGAGTAAATTGATGGTGCACCTAGAGTTGCCAGGCCCCGCCCTGTGGCTGGCTCCATCATGCCATCCTGTGCATCCTGGCATGTGCTCTGCACACAACTGCACCTCACCTGGAGGTGACATCATCACACAGGGAACGTTGCGGGGGAGTGCTCTAGCATTTCAGGAAAAATATGGCTACCATAGAGTTTTATCTCAGATACTAGAGCACCCACACACACACAACGTGGCCTGTGCGACGATGTCACATTGGTGTGGATGGGGCTGCTCAAGGACAGGGTTCCCACTAATAGCCAGCTGAGTGGCAGCAGATTGGGACCCCCAAAAGAGGGTAAACCCCAACCTCCGTTGGGGGGGATGGCAACCCCTAAGCTCACATAAGCTTTGGGAGGCCAGATTGGTGTGGAAGGCCAGTTTGGTGTCGTGGTTAAAAGCGGCAGACTCTAATCTGGAGAACCGGGTTGGATTCCCCACTCCTCCTCCACATGCAGTCCGCTGGGTCAGTCACAGGTCTCTCAGAGCTGTTCTCTCAAATGCAGTCCTCTCAGAGCTCTCTCAGCCCCACCCACCTCACAGGGTGTCTGTTGTAGGGAGAGGAAGGGGAGCAGAGAGAAAGCTGCTCTGAGACTCCGAGTGAAGGGCCATGGGGTATGAATCCAGTCTCCTCCTCCTCCCCTTCCTCCTCCTCCTCCTCCTTATTTGCCAAGGGGGAGATAGAATACAGATCTCTTTGTTCCTAGTTTCACACTCTAAAAAGGGCAGATAGGCAGGATATACATTTTGTAAAATAAATAGCTAAACTAAGCATCTGCGCACATACACTTCAAGTCGGCTCATTCTGAAGAAGGTCTTTTTTTTAAGTTGCCATTGACTTTTGTGGCAACATTATATTCTTGTAGGAATAAATGGGGAAAGCACGCATTTCATAATCCTCACTCAGCATTCTTGAGAAGAAGTTCAGTCTTATGTTTGAGATGAGAAACTCACCTCAATGGTGAACTAATTCAAAGTGAAAAACAATTCTTACAAAGTTGTGAAAAGCAGCTCTTTCAATATCACTTTTAATTCCTACCACAGAAATTGCATCTTGTGAGGTGAGACTTGAACCCTAGCGCCTTCCAGTTCACATGACACCATACCAGCTGTCATTCACTTCCTGAGTTTGTCATCACTTTTCCACATGGCAGGAGCCAAAAAAACAATTCAGGTTTGTATCTGCTTAAGACCTTGATCTTGGCTATCATCTGCATTTTAAATCACTGTCTCAACATTTCTCTAAACCGAATAAATGTTAAATGGCTGCTTTAGCCAAACTGGCACCTCTGTCCTCATGAGTAACACGCAAGGATTCTGCCCAGGACTTTGACTCTAGCCCCTCCCCCGCCCAGCCTGGGGAGAAGGGATGGGAGGTTTCTGCAACAGCTTCTCACCTTTGCCTTTGCGAGTGTTCCAAGATGCAGCCCCCCTCCCCCCCCTCCTTGAGGGAAGGCAGGCTTGGTTGTCATCCCAGTTAAATATGACACTTAGGTCTAATAGTGAGGAAATTGCCCTTATTTAGGCCTATTTATTTAGTCACAAATCAGCATTGAGACATCTTTAACTTGCCTTGGCGATTTAAAGAGGGAATGTCTATGAAGTCTACAGTTTCTCAAAGGCCGTTTTTAATTTGTCCTTCCACTGTGGTCATAATTTGCAACTCTGTTTCAGGATCCCTCGTCCCCCAGAATTGTTGCACTGGCTTTGATAATTCTCCTATACAATTTTAATGAGTGTGATATGTCACTGTGTGTGACTGACTTTTTTATTGACAAACATTCAAAGGTTCACAGAGATGAATGACCTTTGTGGTTTGTGTTAAGAGAGTCTCTCTCTTAAGATGCAGAGAGCATAAAGAACTGGATTGCATAGATGAGAACAGCCAGAAGCAGTGAAAACCCCTAGGAGGACTGGACAAGGAAACATTAACGCAAATGCAACTACTGTCAATTCTCAGTCACTCCAACCAATCTCCTTTTGGGGGTGAGGTGTCTGAACCAGTGGTGGCTCTTCAGTCGCAGACATTCTTGGCTGATATCTGTAACCTAGACACAGTTCAGTCCAGAATCGGGCCGTCTGAAGGCTCACCTTGCTGTTTGGGTGGAAGGCATCCACGGGGACAAAGAGAATGTCCAGCAGTATTCGTCGTGGCCTCCTCCTGGATCACCTGCATAGGTGAGGGACTGGGGACATTAACAGGGTGGCCAACTCTGGGTTGGGGAGCCCCTGGTATTTGGGAATAGATCCTGGGGGTGGTGTGGTTTGGGGAGGGGACGGACCTTAGTGGGGTCTGATGCCATAGAGTCCACCCCCCAGAGCTGCCATTTCCCCCAGGGGGACGGATCTCTGTAGTCTGGAGATCAGTGGTGATTATAGAGATCTCCAGGTCCCGCCTGCAGGTTGGCAATCCTAGCTAGGGATGCACGTTCTGGCCTTTCTACTACAGCCAGAGAGGACGAGGGCCT
>NW_015159824.1:49026-59529 GCF_001447785.1 Gekko japonicus
CTTGTTTTCCATCTTGGTCTCCCATGGAAGCCATTTGGGTGCAGCAGCTGTCCAGGGAGCTGGATGGACCTGCCATCAGTGTGGTGTCGTGATTTGAGGGAAGCCGTGGTGGTTTGGGGGGAGGACCTGGCTGTTTCTGGATGGCTGGATGAGCATCAAAATATTTGCAGGTTCAGAATTTGTTTCTTGAAGTTTTCCAATATTACTCATAAGTAGCCTAACCTGTAGGGCTTTTTGTCATCTTCTGGGCATGGAACAGTGGTCACTGCGGGTGTGGAGGGAGAGGTATTTGCAGTGGGTTGAACTAGATGACCCCATAAACATTTGCAGGATTCTCAACCCTGGTAGGTGGAATTTATAGTTCTCTGAAGACACAGACTGACTTGGGCATGATCCCAACCATTCACCAAAGAGTAGGTGGTTGAAGCAGCCTTGCAGACACGTTAGGATGGCAGCAGGAGAAAAGTATTTTAAGAACTGTCTGGCACCCTCTGTGCTGGTTTGTCACTTCCAGGTACAACCATAGAGTTTACGGTGATTCCTAGAGCTATCCATTGCAACTTCCAGGTTGTACTGATGCTGCTGTTGTCACATGCTCCCCCCCCATGTCCCTGCTCTCCAGCCCTCCCACTGATTGCCAGGCTCAGCCTGGCAGCCTGAGCACATGGATTGTTATTCTGGAATAGCAACAGTTGGATAACAAACTCTGAAACTTGACTGCGCATGAAACTGTTACTTGACGCCAAGTGAGGAATTATGAGAAGGGATCCCTTTCTTCTTCTTCTGTCCCTTCCTCAGTTTCTCAAAAGAATGCAAAGGCTTGACTATGAATATCCCGCGTCCGTGGCCTTCCCAGCAATCTCCCCACCCCAAGGCTTGCAGTACAGAGCTGCACTGAAGGGCCAGCCTTTTTTACAGAGCCTGACACACGGGCACTGTGTTTCAGCCCTTCTGGTCTTGTGCACCTGATCACTTCCCAGCAACCTGTTCCGCAGCATCACCAGCCCGTTTCTGTAAGTCCTGGTGTCTTTCAATTAGCATTTATATATCCTGTGTTAATTGGCCATTAAAGGCATGTCTAAATGACTCCAAAGCATCCTCCTGGCTCCAATCCAATACTGTTTCCATTACTGGTTGAGGGAATTAATGCCCTCTTTATGCTCATTCACATGCAGCAGCTCGGGGAGACTCAATCCACTTAACGGAAGCAGGCAGGTCTTAACTGCGGAGAACAACTGCCTGCCTGGAAATGGCTTCAGTATTTCTCACAAATAGCTTGTTCTTCTTGACTTGGCCCAGGGCATGTGGATGGAGTGAGGCTGGCTGGCTGGCTGGCTGGCTGGGGATACTCAGCTGAAGGAGTCAAGCCATTATCTTTGCTGTTTCCAACAGTCCTGAGATGGTGGTGGCCACTAAAGCCAGCATCATCTAGTCACTATCTTGCACATTTATATAAGGGAAGTTGAAAGAAAAACAAGATCATATTTGGATATTTGATTAACATAGCAGAGTTTTGCCCCGTCATGCAGGCACTTTACTGCTGGTCCTCTGAAGTCCTGGTCTCAATGAGAGATAAATGAGTTAAAGCATCAGCCTGGAAACACCTTTTGGAAGCAGCTTGAGTTCCTTTCTGATGGCCACCCCCACCCCAGTTGGTGGGTCAGGTGGGGTGACTCCAATGGCCTTCTCTACCAACCTCAGCCTCTCAAGAATGGCCTCCTGTGCCACATCACCCTCATCCTCGTCAGAAGAAGAGCGGGCAGGGGCTGGCCTCTGAGTATGGGCCGCTTTCCCTCAGCTCTTTTTTGGAGCTATGTGCTGAGACAAAATAGCCATCCCCACAAAATGGCAACCACTGAAAGAGAAGCGGTCAGGGAGCGACTTAAATCAGGCAGGCAAAAGGGCCCCTGATACACCACAGAGAGCCCTCCGTGACCCCAACAAAGTCAGCCCACACCCCGAGGATCTAAGCCCCTAACCAGCAAGGGCCCAGCTGCAATGCCCAACCAAAATGGTCCCATGCCTACTGCTCCCTTCACTGTCCAGGCAATGGCTGTCTGCAGCCGGTTTAGTGATGCAGGGTTGGGGGGGGGGTCGACAAGCATTACCATCTGCCATTGCCCACCACCGCTGTGCCGGCTTCCCGCTGCCAGACCACCCACAGGCTGTGCTGCTGGTCTGAGTGACCGCAGTTGCAAGCACCACGTGCCACCACCACAAAGCATGGCCAGGTCAGATGCTTTGGGACCGAGGATCCCTAATGCCACTGCTGCAGGGGTGCGGCCAAGTACCGGCGCCAACTCTGGCACACGCAAGCAACTCTGCCCACCTAGGCCCCTGCCGGGCCGCCTGCAGGCTACGCTGCTGCCAGCTGGTGCAGCTGCAGTCACAGGAGCCACAAACCGCTGCTACCAAGCCCAGCCAGGTCCACCCTTGTGGCCGGGCCACCGAGGATTTCCTCCACTGCTAGCCGCCACCGACTGCAGGGGCAGGGCTGAGTGCTGCCGCTGTCGCCGCCACCCACTCCGGCTTGCCCAAGCCACTCTGGCCCAGACCCCTCAGAGAGCAATGCCCCACACTCCTTGCCCTTCGGGCAGAGGGTGAAGACTGAAGCTGGGAGGGCGGAGGCCAGCCTGAAAGGCCTCTGGCCCCACCCTCCTTGTTTGCCACCTTCCTGACTGCCTCTCCTCCTTGCAGGGAGGCAAACGTGGCCCCCAGGCCCCCACGGCCTAATGTGCCGGTGGCCGGATGAACCGAGTCATCCA
This sequence comes from Gekko japonicus, assembly GCF_001447785.1. Taxonomy (NCBI): domain Eukaryota; kingdom Metazoa; phylum Chordata; class Lepidosauria; order Squamata; family Gekkonidae; genus Gekko; species Gekko japonicus. The sequence continues at coordinate 51,792 of NW_015159824.1, forward strand.
CAGTTTCTCACAAAAAAACTTTGTGTCCTTTTTTGGTAAACTAAATCCCCCAAACTTCTTCAGTCAATGCCTGAACCCAATGCCTGAACCCATCCTGTTCTGTGCTAGATAACCACACTGTCTGCATGTAGAAGACCTGAGAGAGACTGGCCATTTATTCTATTCAGGAAGAACTCATTGTGCCTAGAGATATGAGGGGCTGCTCCCATGTCATCTGTGCTACCAGTAGTGGTTAAGTGTGCGGACTCTAATCTGGGAGAACTGGGTTTGATTCCCCACTCCTCCTCCGCTTGCAGCTGCTGGATGACCTTGGGCAAGCCATGGTTCTATCAGAGCTGCTCTCTCAAGGACAGTCCTCGAAAGAGCTCTCTCAGCCCCACCTACCTCACAGGGTGTCTGTTGTGGGGAGGGGAAGGGAAAGGTGTTTGTAATCTGCTCTGAGACTCCGAGTGAAGGGCCATGGGGTATAAATCCAATCTCCTCCTCTTCCTCTTCCTCCTCCTCCTCCTCCTCTTCTTCTTATTATTCTTCCATTGCCTGTGATCTCGTTTTGACTGCTGAAAGTATGTGCTCATTTGTGTGCTGTCACAGATGTGTAAGCATTGCTGTGCATTTGCTGGTATGAAATGCCCATCCACCTCCTTCCAGCCATTGTCCACAGTATTCAGAGCTTAATAGTTACAGCAACAGGGTGGCATCTTCACTGAGTGACTTTGAGATCTGTGGGTGGCAGTAATGCCACCAGGAACTGCATTATTCTCTTGGAGTTTTATTTTGTGGCTACTGTTGAGTCTACCTCTGGCTGAGCACAGTACTGCATTTATACTAAGGCCTGATTTAGGTCCTATAGAACAAAAAGGGGGGAAATGCCAGGTGGTAGATAATTTATTTTTCATTTTACAAAGTCACTACACTTATGCTGTGCGGGCTTTGTCAGGGAAAATCTATAAAAAACATTTAATACAAATAACAAAAGGATCCCTTATTAAAATTATTACACAAGTATTAATGTAATATTAAATAAAAAGACAGGATCAAAATTAATTCCAAAAATTGATATGTATTAGTCAATATCTATAAATCTACTTCCCAACAGTCCCCTCTGCCTGCGGCTATGTATTTCTGCATACGGAGGGCATGCAATTAAGTTCTTTTACTAGTGGAGAATGATGCAGCATTTTTTTTTTTGTATAAAGGTTTTATTGACTCTCCTAAAAAGGAAAGGTATTTCGCTTAAAATAGAAAAATTGGGAGGGTATATAGTGGGAGAAAGAGAAAGCTGAGTGATATATTAACTGGTAAATTAAACTGTTAGTAGTGTCCAATCATTCTTCTTAGGCTTCTTCTGTGAGCAGTCAAACTTATTTTTTCAGTCCGGTTAGAAGTATTATCTATGTTAGTATGTTAGTATGTTAGTAATGTTTTATTTATTTATTTTATTTTATTTATTATTCGATTTATATACCGCCCTAACCCCCCAATGGGGTCTCTGGGCGGTTTACAATCAGTTGTGCTAATCACCAATTTACAATCCTGACTATGGCCACAATTCATACAGGGGTTGGGTCATCCTACCAGCACCCCAGGTGGTGACGGCTATTTCCTCCTCCGGCCTCTGGCTTTCTTGGCTGCAGATGTCAGTTCAGCGGGACGTCTCTCCTCTCCTCCGGTGTCTCCGGCGGGCGGCTGCTTCTTCTGGCGCACGAGTCTGCTCTCCCCCGGCCCCGGCTATGTCCGATCGGCTCCGCCGCACCGGGGGATGACGTCTCCGTGCCTTTCTTCTTTTTGCTGCGACGGCCGCCTCTTTGTTGCCTTCGAAGCTGGCCACCAGGGATCGCTCTTTCTACTGGTCCTCAGTCGCCGCGCCGCCCCCGCCCCCCAATCTTTACTGGGCCGCCATGCTAAAATATGACTTCCTTTCCTCTTGGGTAAATACATGGAAACCTGTCAGAGTTCTGATGCTTTCATTATACGCTTTCCATTATTACCCTGTCGTCGCCGAACAAGCTGATTTCAAAGCCTCTGGCGGAAAAATGACAAGCGACATGACAGTCTATTTCCTCGTCCCTTCATTAGATTAGGAACATCATGGGAGATTTTATATTCCATTTATTTTATGAAAAGGGGGGGTGCTGTACCTTTCATTATAAAAAGGGTAGCCAGTGAACGATTGGGCAATCGTCATTTAGAGTTTTCTGGATGGTTGAAAGGATTGGGAAAGGAGTGGCTCCAAACCTTAAAACATGTTGAGGTTGTATCAGACAGGCCTGTTGGACTGTGAGCTGCAAAACCTGATGGACTACAGTTTCCAACCTCCAGATAGGCCCTGGAGATCTCCTAGAAAGAATGCTGCCTCCAATTGGGAGCTGGGGATAAACAGCAGTTACAGCTCATATCCAGAAATCAATTCCATTGTACCCCACTTAAGTCCCTGTCCTCCCCAAGCTCCATCCCCAGTTCTCCAGAAGTTTCCCAACCTGGATCTGGCAACTCTACCCCCCAATCCACACACACACACCGTGGCAAGAAGGATCTGGCAACCCTATCTCCCAAAGTTACAACTGGTCTCCAGGTTACAGAGGTCAATTCCCCCACAAGGCCACCAACAGAGGGGACTGAGAGGGGACAAAATTCTGGGGGCCCGAGTCAGCTTGAAGGCCCTTGAAGCCAGCACCATGCTGCATCCAACCGAACATCTTTCTATTTCTTTTTAATGCAGTTCTAGCTTCAGCCACTAGGGGTACAGGGATGTCTGAGCACAGTAAAATGTATTCTGTTATAGGCTAGACTTCCCTTTCTCCAAGACTGAAGCGAACTTGCCTAACAGATCATGCTAAGCTCACCAACCAAGCCAGCTATAGAGCAAGACAAGCAACCCTGGATGATTGCTGATAAACTGTCAACCTGCACCCTGCCCACTGAGGTAATTTTCTATAATAGCCTAGCCTTTCTGTGTTTCTTCTCTTGCACCCAGCTCAGCCAGAACTTGCAAAGCAGTAGTTAGGGTGTTGCAGCAAGATAAAACAAACTTCCCCTCTCTTTTCCTTAAGTAATTTCCCTCTTTTCCACACTTTTGTAATTCATTTCTATACTCCTTTGTACAGGATTAAACCCACTCAGCCCAGTCCAGGGGGCGAGACGCCCTCGGGAGCGACCCGAGGATGCGTCCGCCATTCGCGGGAGCCAAACCGGAAGCCGATGCAGCATTTTTTTTTAATGTACCAAGTTTAGCTGAGCATGGCCAGAAGTCCCAGATCAGAATTTAACCCATGAGGGGCCCAAGTCTTAAAATCCACTCCATCTCTTTTTTTAACAGGACTTTTTCATTGGGATAATAGGATTTATATAAACCCACCAAAAATAAATCAGTGGGTCCATGGACTTTTGTAATACTTGCAATACTTTTGTAACAATTTTTCAAAAGGGGTCCTATTATTTGTATTACATATAAAAGTATGTTTTTATATATTCCCCCCGATGGAGCCTGCATGGTGAAATGTGTAGGGACTTCCCTTTTTGTTCTATTGGTACATTGATGGGCGTAGCCCATTTTTTCTTCATCCCTGGTTTAGACCCTCAGGCTAGATTATTTGAATCAATAAAGTATGTGTTCTTTTTTTTCTCAGTTGGTTGGCCAGCTTCGTTCTGAATTTGCCAAGTTTGGAATGATTTTTCAAAGAACAAAGCAATGGTGGAGGAGGAAAGAAACTGACATTCTCCGGGTTGTGAATGGTGTGTAATTAGGCATCAGTGACTGGAGGCCATGAAAAAATGAGGTGAAGTTAATCAGGGCAGAGAATATGCTGCTGCCATGAACACTGATGCCCGTGGATCACTTGCATGCTTTGATCCGCAGCAAGAACATTGCTTTTCTCCTTTTGAGATATATATCATTTCCAAAACTCCGACATTAAGAATGGCTTGAATCTAGATTTTGCACAGAATTGCAAAGATGCAGGATTCTGACAATGGAGAATCCCCAGCAACCAGCTCTTTGTCCATGACCCATATTTGGCTTGTCTGTACTGTGATATCTTGGCACTGTAAAATCTGAAACATTCCCAACTCCAAAGATGTTAAGTCTAAGTGATTCCAAGTATATCGGGTAAATGTGATCCTGCAGATTAGAAAAGACATTAGCAGTGAGGCTCTGAGTCCTTGAATGGGCCTCTCTTTTAGATACATTTGTGGTCCCAGTTATGAAAGTGACATTGTAATACATCACACCCACCAGCCATGGCCAGAGTTTCCTTGGCACTGGGCCAGGCAAAGGTAATTTTGTGCTAAGTGATATCAGAAATTGAAATGAGCCCCAAATACCTGGTATATAATTCCCAGTGGCTATAAAACACCCAAACCATCTCCTATCCTACACTGATGTGTTTTGCATTAAACTTCCCCCAAATTAGTGCTAAGTGCATTAGAGTAGTAAAAAAAGCCTGCCTAAAACCCCATTAAATCCCAAAATTTACAGATTCAGTGCACTGGGATCTGTAATTTAGGTTTAAGAACAGGAGCCCCACAATGTATCAGCCTTGCCCTTCCTCTGCTTTGTTTATTCATACTAGAGAGGGGAGGAGGATCAATTACTCAGTGAAAGGAGATAACAGATAAGGTTCATAGTTGGGTAAGAATAATGCTTCACTTTGGGCTGACAGACAAATGCCAAATCCACATCCAGAGTCATGATCATAACCCAGTTTGCTATCTCCAGAGGACGTAATGGGGTTGGAAGCTGTAAATATATCTATGCTACAAATGTCTAATAGTCTTATCTCAGTTTCACAATCATGGCTTTCCCCAAAGGATCCTGGGATCTGTAATTTTTCAGTGTAGGAGGTTTTTTTAAAACAAACTTTAACCCTAAGAGATTTTCTAGGCTAAAACTCTTCTATTAAAACCACAGAAAATGTTTATTGATTTCTACCTTATTTATTTAAGTTCATTTGTACCCAGCCTTTGCCCTCAATGAGGATCCAAAGAGGCTTACATCATTCTCATCCATTTTACCCTCACAACAACCCTGTGAGGTAGGTTAGGCTGTGAGAGAGTGACTGGCCCAAAGTCATCCAACAAGATTCTAGGGCATGAGTGTGAATTGGAACCTGGGTCTTCCGGGTCCTAATCCAACACCCTTAACCACTCTGCCTCAACCCCTTCGTTTAATTTTTGACCATGTAGATGTTGGGAGGGGTATTTCCTCATATGTGCTATCAGTACGCTATAACAAAATAGAGCATTTTAAGTAGCGCTGGGGTGAGGCCTTGTAGAGCAGCACACTGCCTATGCTCCAAAGAGCACAAACCACCCAGGTCGTGTTTCTGCAGGCCAAGGAAGTGCTGTGGAAGAGCAAACAAGAAAACTCGCAGAGCAGAATAACCAAAGTCTTGTGGAGTGAAACCACTGGGTTCTTCTCATTGCAGGTCCCATTTAGATTCTAACAAGCAGGTCATTGACTGACATTTTTGTACCACATAATTTAGCTGCACCCACAGGTGCAACAGGCTAGCCAGCACTTCCCCCCACAATGTGGCATTATTCCCCCTTGGATCTCAGAGACCCCACAGCTCCCCTATTCTTTCCACCCCCATCTGTCTCCGGCGGCTACACGGTGTGTTTCTCTGCTTTGGGTCTGGACCCCCCTGAAACGTCTGCAGTTGGATTGGAGTTGGGTTGGGTGATTGTCCCCTCTTCTCCCTGCAGCCTCCTGCTCAAGACTGCATGTAGATCTGGCATTCAGGTGCACTCTCTGCTCATCGATGGGTTTTAATTAATGCTTTCCCACTACTCGTGCCACATACTGGAAAAATTTAAAGCATGAGGGAAATAAGTGAAGAGCTATTTCAATATGGTGCTTGTGTGGCAATGAAGGGGCTGGTCGTGGACAATCAACTTTAGAAATGAACAAAACGGAGCTTCTTAGTCAGTCTCCAAATATGTTTTGTCAGTTTCACAATGATTTTTCTTTCTGCTTGACTGCATTCCTTTGTGTTCCCTTTCATGCAGAGGACTGAACAACGAGGCTTTTAATGGAAGACATGGGTTTGCTGTGTTGAGCCATTTTGCCCACTTTTTTGACATAATATGTAGATAGGAATGCATTGATATTGCTTTTCGCAACGTTGTCGAGTGGACAATGGCCATTGAAATACTAACACCTTTTTACTTGGTGAGGGGTGGTTGTAACTCCTCTCCAATTTTTCCCAGTGGCTAACCACTCTGAAGAAAATTCCCTTGTAGTCACATTGGGGCCAATACCACACCAGAGGATTACCTGTTGGTATCCATCTGACTAACCCAATTACTTTTGTGACTCTGTCATCCAAAAGGATCAGCATTGGCTGAGGACAGGAACTTTGAAGGCATAGAGTGGGTGAAGGAGACAAGAAACGCTGGCCCCCTGTGGCACCATTTGTTATGAAAAACCTTCTTTGCTTTTCTTTATTACATCCTTGCTAGAGCAGAGCAATATGGCAACCAGTAGTGAGCCTGACAGTGGTGGACATGGAGTGTTCCAGAGAGAGCAGGATGCACTGGATCTCCTCTCTCTATGAGGAGAGCAGAAGGTGCAGGAGGCATTTGAGTCTTCCCATAGGAATATTGACATATTAGAAAGGATCTCTGCAGAGATGGCATTGAGGGGGCACAAGCAATCTGCTGTGGAGTGCTGGAAAACAAATCAAAGGTGCTCCACCGAGATTACAAGAAGGTGGTGGCACATAACAGTAGATCAGGGAATTCGCTTGTGACCTGTCTATATTACGAGTTTCACCGCATTTTTCATGGAGACGCCTAATTGCAGCAATGTGTATTGCGAGGAGCCTCGATCTTCACGTTCTGGTTGAGCAATGCAACGTTCTGGTTGAGCTTGGATGTTGGTGCAGGATCAGAAGAACTGTTCTTGCATGGTCTACTGATAGTAAATCCAGCAGACATACATTGCTACACACCCCTGGATGCAGGTGAGTTGCCAAATTGCTGCAATGAAAATGCTTTTGTTTAATTTTGCTGGGACTTTGGGTTGATTTTTCTGGGTTTTGAGCCGCCTCAACATTCTTGCTCATAAAGGGCAGGTTGGTGAAGTGCACAGTCAACCTGGAAGAAGAGGACCTTGATGAGACAACGATCTTCAATTATCTTTGGCACAGTATGTTTCCCTTTGGTGTTACCCCTTGTTCTTGTTGTTGTTCAGTCACACAGTCAAGTCCGACTCTTCGCGACCTCATGGACCAGATCACGCCAGGCCCTCCTGTCTTCCGTTGTCCTCTGAAGTTGGCTCAATTTCATGTTCATTGCATCTATGACACTGTCTAACCATCTCATCCTTTGCCGTCCCCGTCTTCTTTGACCTTCAATCTTTCCCAGCATCAGGGTCTTCTCCAGTGAGTGCTCCCTTCTCATTGGGTGGCCAAAGTATTTGAGCTTCAGTTTCATTATCTGGCCTTCCAGGAAGCAGTCAGGGTTGATTTCTATTAGGATTGACTGATTTGATCTTTTTGCAGTCCAAGGGACTCTCAAGAGTCTTCTCCAGCACCGTAGTTCAAAAGAATCTATTCTTCGGCGCTCGGCCTTCCTTATAGTCCAACTCTTGCAGCCATACATGACTACTGGGAATACCATTGCTTTGACCATGTAGACTTTTGTTGGCAGGGTGATGTCTCTACTTGTTATCATGCTGCTTAGGTTCGCCATCGCTTTCCTTCCAAGGAGCAGGCATCTTTTAATTTCATGGCTGCTG
>NW_015159824.1:60706-81980 GCF_001447785.1 Gekko japonicus
AATGGCCTAGTGGTTTTCCCAATTTTCTTCAGTTTAAGTCTGAATTTTGCAATGAGTAGCTCATGATCTGAACCACAGTCAGCTCCAGGTCTTGTTTTTGCTGACTGGATTGAGCTTCTCCATCTTTGACTGCAAATTATATAGTCAATCTGATTTCGGTGTTGCCCATCTGGTGATGTCCATGTGTAGAGTCGCCTCTTAGGTTGTTGGAAAAGGGTGTTCGCTATGACCAGTGTGCTCTCTGGAGAAAACTCTTTTAACCTTTGCCCTGCTTCATTTTGCTTTCCAAGGCCAAACTTCTCTGTTATTCCAGTTACCTTTTGACTTCCTACTTTAGCACTCCAGTCCCCTATGATGATGAGGACATCATTTTTGGTGTTAGTTCTATGAGGTGTTGTAGGTCTTCATAGAACTGGTCCACTTCATCCTCTTCTGCATCAGTGGTTGGGGCATAGACTTAGATTACTGTGATGCTGAATGGTTTGCCTTTGATTCGGACTGAGATCATTCTGTCATTTTTGAGATCTTACATTTCAGGATCCTATGCAGTATTGTTCTTTTCAGCATCGGACTTTCCAATCACCATCAGACACATCCACAGCTGATCTTCCTTTGGGCTTTGGCCCAGCTGCTTCACTCTTTCTGGGGTTACTTGTACTTTCCCTCTGCTCTTCCCCAGTAGCATATAGGACACCTTCCGACCTGAGGGGCTCATCTTCCGGCGTCATATCTTTTAGCCTTTTGATACTGTCCATGGGGTTTTCTTGGCAAAGATACTGGAGTGGGTTGCCATTTCCTTCTCCAGTGGATCACACTTGGTCTGAGTTCTCTGCTGTGGCCTTGTCCGTCTTGGGTGGCCCTCCATGACATAGCCCAGAGCCTCATCGAACCCTCTTGCCACAACAAGGCAGTGATCCATGAGGGGGGAAAGTTGTACCTATGGGTACTTAAAAAAAAATCCCATCCTCGTCACCAATTGTTAACTATGGAACTCAACACCGTCTCGTAAGTAACAGTGAATGAACTTTATTGGTTTCAACAGAAATAGTAAAGAACACACAACAACACACAGTGGACAGAGCTCCTTTTAAACTATCCCGGGCTGGTGTAGACACACCCTAGAACAGTTAGGGACCAATGGCATTGCAAAGATAACATCCAATCGGATCAGTTCCCTCTTGAACATTTCTCTGTGCTCTGATTGGGTACATTCATACATTAGCCAATAGGATTGTTCCAGCTTACAATCCTTGTCCATGTCTTAAGCTTTACATGGGATGTAATACAGATAAAGACATAACAGCCAGCAGCAGGGCCAGCACAGCACAGCTACCTCCAGCAGGTGGGAATCACCTTCTTTGGGGGCATTCAGCTGTGCATCTTTCTCCTTCACCATCTGTGGTGTATCAAGTCCTGAGAAGTCCAGACATGTCCAGACAACTCCAGAGACAAACGTCAAGCTTTGCTCCAAGAGACAATGGACTATGCGGATCCTAGCCCGCTCCAATCAGGGGGCTAGGTTCCTGGCCGAGAGCCAATGGGACTCTCGACCGCTGTAAATAACCTTTTGGAATGTGGGGGTGTGTTTTGGGTGGTGGTTTCTCGGGGAATATACCTGTGAGCCGGCCAAGGTCGTCTTGTTCCTGATTGAATAAAGTATGCTTTTCTGAAATCACTCTCCGTCTGCGTACTTTTCACCATCCAAGGGGGTTTCCAGCTGCACCCCCTTTTTTTCTTTGGCAGCAGCAAGGCTTCCTCAGCACCAGGGGTTGGGTGGTACCACATATGATAAAAACCACATATGATAAAATGTACCTATCTTATTTTTACATTTCCAACATTTATCTGAACAATTTTCATTCTGCTTAGCAAGTTTATTCTGGTGTAATATACCATCTATAAAACATCTTATACATATTTTCTTTATATGATACTGCCTTAGTCATTTTAATATTTTTAGACCATATCTGGTGCCACTCTCTCCATGTAATATTATGACCTACGTTTTGGGCCCATAGAATCATATTTTGCTTAACCGTTTCATCTACCAACAAATCCTCTAACAAAATTTTATAGATTTTCTTAGTTTATCAGTTTATCATCCAAAAATACAAGTATTTTTTCTAATTCAGTTAGTTTGTCATTAAATCCAGTCTTTTTATCTTTATTATAGATAGATTCTAGTTGCGTTTTATTCCACCAAGACAAGTGTTCTGACAATTTCAAGCAATCTTTCTCATCCAAAATATCTTGATATCTAAATAGCTCTTCACCTGTAAAGACATTTGGCAAGGTAAATGCTTCCAATGGTACTATGAGTCTCCAATGGTACTATAAGAGTGGGTAGACAGCCCCGCTGAACCAACGCCAGGACGGAGAATGAAGACACACACCCGGTCATGCAAGCCGAGGCACCACTTGCAGTTGTGGTCATCCCAACTGCCCCAACCGCTGCGATGGCCGTCAACCCGCTGTTCGAGGCGTTCGAACCAGGCACGGAGGACTGGGACTCATACCTATTCAGGTTCAAGTTCCATCTGCAAGCAAACCAAATCGTGGACGAGGCAAGGAAGAAGGCGATGCTCCTCAGTTCCTGCAGCAAGACCGTTTTTGATGTCGCACGGTCCCTGGTTGCCCCAACTGATATCCGTACGGCAACCTGGAAGGTCATCAGAGACCGGCTGAAAGGTCACTTCTCGCCTCAACCGTCCCAGATCGCTTGTCGGCACGCTTTTTACAAGCAAAGCCAGGGGTCAACCGAGTCAATTGCTGAGTATGTAACAGCCCTGCGAAAAGCAGCCCAGCCCTGCAACTTCACCGACCTGGAAGAAGCTCTCCTCGACCGGCTCATGTGTGGCCTATGTGACGAGAGGCTACAGCAGCGCCTGTTTGCCAAGACAGCAGTCACTTACAATGTGGCCTACACTGAGGCTGTTGCTGCTGAGGCTGCTGAGACGTCAACATGAAAGGTCTGTCAGCACCATACCCCAGTCATCAAGGATCAGTCGGTGCACCACCAGTCGACTAGCGGCTCCAACGAGGAAGCTGATAATGTACACCGAACGCAAGCTGCACGACACAAGCAGAACCCACTGAAGACTGCACCGTGGCATCCCTGCGCAGGCTGTGGCAGGAGTAATGAGCGGGACCGTTGTTGGGCATGAGACTTCATCTGCCGGACCTGTGGAAAGCAAAGCCATTTGGCAAGGGTCTGCCAGGCCAAAAAGAATTGGCCACCATCGTCTCCTGCTGCAAGGCCTCAGGTTCGAGCTATGGACGGTGAGAGGTCCGCCGACTGCCACCGGACCAGCTACTGCACTTGCCCGTTGACCGTCATGAGCACTGGAGCAAGCCCCAGTAAGAAGATCTTGGTCACCATTTGGCTGGACGGCGTTCCCTGTGACATGGAAGTCGACTCCAGATCTGCCGTGACCATCATTTCGTCGCAGACCTGGCAGCGTTTGTTTCCTCAGTGAAGCCGCCGCCACCTGACACCATCGACCGCGCGCTGGTGCCCTAAGGAAGCCAAGGCAAAATGAAGGGCCCTGCCTCCAAACTTTCCTTTCCCACTCGCAGGGGAGCCCGCCAGCTACTCAATGTCGCGGCACCCAACCGACTGCTGATCAGTGAGTCACCCGGGCAAGCACTCTCCCTGCTGGAGAGTGTGCAGGGAGGGAAGCAGCCAAAAGGCTGTGACAAAGGGCCCAACGATCCCCAATCCGCCCAGTGCCTCCCCACACCCCTTCCCAGCCTGGAGTCCTCCAAGCCTCGCCTACTGAAGCAGGCTCACACTGGTGGCAGAGACCAGCCGGTGAGTGCTCTCCTTGTGGCAATGTGCTCTTCCCCAGTCGTGAAGCTCTGTCCTCTCCTGAGCTCACGCTGGACCAATCTGCCCTTGAAGGGTGGCTACCACCAGACCAGGCCAGCAAGCTCACCCTTTGTTGGCCAGTACTCCTGCGCTGAGCCCTGATTGGCTGGCTCCCTCATTGTGCTTCAGCTAAGTAGAGGGGGGGGCAGGCAAACACCCACGCCTGCTTCATGGCAGGCACTGGTCTTTATGAGTACAACATCAAATGGCTGTTTGCATTGTAAATATTGCAATGTGTGATCAAACACTTTCATGTCATTGGAGTTTCTGGTTTAAGTGAATGGTGGATCCCTTACATCATTCAAGCACTTTCAATGGAGTCAGTTCACTGGTTCAGCTGGAAACCATCAAATACACAATTGTCAAGGAATGAGTAATGAAGGGGGGTACATGCTGAGTGAGAAACCTGTGACCTCCATGGACCTCCACAAGAAAGCTGAACCCCAACATGTAACTACACACCTCTCTGTTGAATGTGCTCACCTGAGCTGTTCTGATTAGATCACATCCTTTCCCATTTGGGCAACCAGCCACACAATGATAGCAACTCAGAACTGAAGGTTTGTTTTGTGGAGAGCTCTGGGGTTAGGGAGCAACCACTACTAATGAGTAAAAGCAAAGGGCTATTAGCTCAACCAGACCTGTGACCATTACATCCATGCTTCATCTTATGGAGAGTGACTGCCCAGCTCTATTACTTTCACCTCTCCAAGCCCTTGGAATTCATCCCGAGATGTACTTAAGGAATTACTTGGCCTATTCTGAAAGAGAAAACAGCTAAGGCCTTGTTATAGCCCCTAAATGTGAACATCTGAATGGAGGGATTATCCTCCCTTAACAAATAGCTACGCTTGATTAATGTTCCTTCTTGTTGGTTTGAAATGACCATTCCAATTCATGTTCCTCTCACTGCTTTGGAGGGGTATATTGTGTCCACCACAGTCCCATAGCAATGGCATAACAAGCCTCAGGCATTCCATCTAAATGGCCTGCCCCGGACTTACTCTGTCTCCAGATTGCAAGAATCTGAGTTGGCCAGTTGGCATGGAGGAGCTGCTCCTGTTTGTGTAGCCTTAGACATTGCTGTGCAAATCAATTAAAAACTATTTTTCCAGTGTTCAAAAGAATTAGCAGAAATGTGCAGCAAATGTGATTCTCATGGGGGGCAAATTTCACTGTGGAACTGAATTTAGAAAATGTATTTATTATAAAAATGAGCATTAATAGCATTTCATTGGCTTAATAGAGATAGGTGTGAAAAAGAAGCAAGTTGCTAGCCCTTAAGCTTGTACAGATAAGCTGGAAGTGTGTGAGTAAATGAGGGCAGAGCTGCACAGGATTGCCAGTGACCAGGGCAGAAGCAGCATAAACGTGCACATCGTGGCTTTTATTTTTTGGTATTTTCTATAGACCAGCATGGCTACTTTATTTTTCTACTTCAGGAATACTGAAATGTAGGTGGTAATGAAAGAAACTTCAACTGGAGATAAAAGAATCTGGGAAATTTTACTAAGAAATACTACTGCTTGTAGAGAGAAAACAAAGTTGGAATCCCATTGCAGCTTCAAGACCAACAACATTTTATTCCAGGTATAAGCTTTTGTGTGAAAGCACATTTCTTGGGAGGTGGGAGGGAGTGGATGAGTGGGTTCTTCTGACAAGCACAATACACATTGAGGAAATTATTTTGGCTTATTCTGAAAAGTTGTTTTAAAAAAAGATTGGATTTCTCTGTTCCTATCTGGATTTATTTTATTTTTTCCCCAAAAAAGAACCTGATTAGGAATTAGAACACTTGGATTAGTCCTTTCATCTTGGAGAGTGGAGTGATTTCAGATGCAAATGATAATAGCACACATTGGTAATGAGACAGGAAAACTCGGTCTCAAGTTAGTCTAGGAGAATGCATTGTCTTGAGCTTCATTATCAACTGTAATTCAGCAGTGTCTCTTTCTGCTCTCCCTTTGAAATTCCTTTGTCAGAGCTCTGCCACTCTTAGGTCAGCAACTGAATGTTATGGTAGTGTCAGACTAATGTCCATTTATTCTTTTCATCCTCCTGGACTGAATCCTCCTGTATGGCATTGAGACCTAGGTTTCCTGTCTCATTACCAATGCTGGTATCTCCACATCTAACTACCCCTCTTCATATCACACCTAATCCAATCAAGGGAGAGCCAGTTTGGTGTAGTGGTTAGGAGTGCGGACTCTAATCTGGGAGAACCGCATTTGATTTCCCACTCCTCCACTTGCACCTTGGACAAGTCATAGTCCTGGCACAGCTGTTCTTGAAAAAGAGCAATTTCTGTCAGAGCTCTCTCAGCCCCACCTACCTCACAGGATGTCTGTTGTGAGGAGGGGAAGGGAAAGGAGTTTGTAAGCCACTCTGAGACTCCTTTGGGTAGTGAAGGACGGGGTATAAATCCAATCTCTTCTTCACTTCTTCTTCTATTGTCATTCACCAGCTATTGCCATTTGACATTGTAAGTGAGAGGTATAATGATCCTGTCTGTTGTTTGATTACAATAGCACATTTAGACCAGTAAAAACTATTATATACAAATATTGGCACATTTTGTCAAACATACCAAGATGCCAGAATCCTCCTTTATTTACAGCAAAGAGAGCAAGAAACCTTAGAGATTCACTTGTTAGAAGCAGGCTCCCGGGAGTGAAGGACAACAGCTGCAAGACGAGTGGGAGTGAGATTCCTAAAGGTCTTTTTCCCCCGTGGGAACTGTTCAGTGTGTTACTGTGCTGAGTCTAAAAAGTCATTTCAAAATACTGCTAAAACAAAAACTTTTATGATCAATACGTTTTGTAATTGTCAAAGTAAAGGAGTGACGGCGTGAAGGTCGAGCGATGTCCATGTGCCAAATTGTACTTAGGTCAAACATCAAGACCTGTAAAGGTCAGAATAGGTGAACATCGCAGTTGCATTAGATTGCAGAAACGCTCTGCACCACTAGTGGAGCCATTATCTGGAGAAGGGTCACACGGACAAACAGCTAAAATTTTGGATTATTGAGACTGTTTGTCCGTGTGACCCTTCTCCAGATAATGGTCCGTCAAGACCATGAAGGGCCGGCCGTATAGGTAGTGGTGAAATGTTTTCACCCCGGCCACAATCGCAAGCGCCTCCTTGTCAATTTGTGCATAATTTCGCTCCGCCGACGATAAGGTCCGGGAGTAGTAAGCCACCGGAACCTCCCGGCCATCCGGCAGCTTTTGCCCCAGATCGCCCCGACCCCGTACGGGGAGGCGTCGCAGACCAGGACCACTGGTAGCTTCTCGCAGGCCAGGACCGAGTTGGAGACGAGAAACTCCTTCACTGCCTGGAATGTCTCAGCCTGAGCCGGTCCCCAGACCCACGGAGCGCCCTTGTCGAGGAGCCTATGTAGCGGCTCCGCCACTGCTGCCTTCAGAGGGAGAAAAGAATGATAAAAGTTAAGTAGGTCCAAGAAGGCCTGAAGTTCGGTTTTAGACGTGGGAGCCGGAGCATTCGAGATTGCCGCCGTCTTTTCCACCGTGGGATGGATGCCATGTGCGTCCACTGCGAATCCCAGGAACTCCACCTTGGGGACTCCCAGCAGGCACTTTTCCCATTTCACCTTCAGCCCAGCCTGGTCGAAACATTGGAGAATGGTGCGGAGCCAGTCGGTGAAGGAGGCGGCATCGGGGGCGGCGATCAGCACATCATCTAAAAAGGGCTGCACTCCTGGGATACCTTTAAGGAGAGAGTCCATAAACGAATGAAAAATTCCCGGGGCCACGGAAACCCCGAACTGGAGCTGGTGGACCTTGAAAGCCCCCTTATGCATGGCAATAGTCTGGGCTTCCGCCATGGTGGCGTCCACCGGCAATTGCTGGTAGGCCTGCGCCAGGTCCAGCTTCCCGAAGATGCGGGCCCCCGCGAGTGCGGCCAGCATGTGACTGACCACGGGGACGGGGTAGGCGTGGTCTTGCAGGGCCTTGTTCAGGGTGCACTTATAGTCCGCGCAAATCCGGACGTCCCCGTTAGGCTTCACCTGAGTGACAATGGGGGTTTCCCAACGGGCAGATGCTACCGGCTCAAACACCCTTTGGGCCACGAGACAATCCAGCTCTGCCTCGATCCTCAGCCTCATCATTAGGGGCGGGTGCCTAGCCTTAATCCAGATGGGGCGGACCACCGGATCCAGGTCCAGGGAGATGGGCGGCCCCGTGAACCTGCCGAGAGACCCATCGAACACCCGCGGAAACTCGTTGCACACGTCCATGAAGTCGACCTGCTGCAACTGGTGGATTCCCCCGATGGTCAAGCCTAGCGGCTCAAACCAGGACATCCCCAGGAGGCTGGAAAGCCGGCCGCCCACCACCAGTATGTCCAAACACCCTTTGAAATCTTGAAACTCCACCATGAACTTGCCCCAGCCCCGCACAACCACTGGATTCTTATTGAAATCCTGCAATCTAAAGTGTGGTTTGTGCAGCGGGGGTCCCCTCTTGGGACACACTTTACAGAGGGAACCCCTCTATCCGGACCGAAACGTGGACTTTGTTCCGGCCCTTGCGGGGCATGTCACCTACCTGGGGCTGGGGCTGGTGGTCGACGGCGTGAAGGTCGAGCGAGTGCAGGTCCACGGTGTGGATCGGCTCCATCTGGTGGCTGGACTTCCTGGGCTGCTGACGGCGGCTGCGGCAGACCCTCGTGATGTGGCCCTGCTTGTTGCAGGACCGGCAGACGGCGTCCCGGAAATGGCAGTTCCGGCGCTCATGCACCTCTCCGCAGCTGGCACATGGTGGGGCTGGCTCTGATGTCCTCGTTTGCGGGGCGCTTCTCAAACGGTGCGGTTGTGAGGGTTTGTGGTGGATCTTCAGGACCTCGTCGTTCTCGGAGTCGGCCGAGTCTGAGACGGCTCGGGTGCGATGGACCTGGTGTCTGCTGCATCCCGGGTGTGCTTTTTCAAAAGCCGCCGCGTCCTTTAAAGCCTGTGCCAGCGTGAGGTCGTCCTCTCTGATCAGGCGCCTCCTCAATTTTGCCTCTCGAAGGCCCACCAAGAACTGGTTGAGCAGTGTGTCTTCCAGGCTGGGAAAGGTGCACTGCGTGGCGGCCTTCCAAAGGCTGGCCAGGAAATCAGCAGCCTTCTCCTCCAGACATTGGACTTTTGCGAAAAAGTCCATGCGCTCCGCCAACTTCGTGGGCTTCGGGGCGAGGTGAGCGGTGAGGGCCACGATGAGGTCATCAAAAGTCTCCCCCTCTACTTCCTTGGGCGAAATCAGGTCCTGCAGGAGAAGGAGGGTCTCCATTCCACAAAGGCATATGAACTGAGACGTCTTCATGCCCGCGTCGGTGACCCGTAAACATGCGAGGTAGTTTTTGAGGATCATCACCCAAGTGGTCCATCGCTCGGGGTGCGCCAGGTTGAAGGGAGCGATGCCCTTGTGAGAGGTTCCGACGGAAACGGCAGCTGCTGCGGCACCCGAAGGAGCGGATGAAGTGGAGGAGGAGGAGGAGGAGGAGGAGCCCGTTTCCGACATCTTGGAGTGTGCGCTAGGTCGCAGTTGCGCTTGGCGGGAAACGGGGCCGTTGGCGAGGTGAGCTGACGAGGCGCGGCTGGCGAAGTGTGGTGAGGCTGCGAGGCGTGGTGAGACAAGATGCGGCCGAGCGGTTGATGCTCAACGAAGCGACGTGACTAGGCGAGGCGCGGTGCAGGGAGGCTATAGCTGGCCCTGAGCTTGTGAGCGCGGCGTGGTGAGATGCCGGTGGTTACGGAGCGAGATGTTGTGCAAAGGAGCACTGATCTCCGGCGGCGGCAGCGGGCTGGTGAGACGAGATGCGGCCGAGCGGCTGATGCTCAACGAAGCGACGTGACTAGGCGAGGTGCGGTGCAGGGAGGCTATAGCTGACCCTGAGCTTGTGAGCACGGCGTGGCAAGATGCCGGTGGTTACGGAGCGAGATGTTGTGCGAAGGAGCGCTGATCTCCGCCGGCGGCAGCGGGCTGTGGCGGCGGCGCGATCGGTGCTCAGTGCTGCTGGGTCTCCTCCGGGTCTGTTCAGGAAGGGTAGAATCCCATCCTCGTCGCCAGTGAAAAGTACTCAGAAACGTGGAGTGATTTCAGCAAGAGTACTTTATTCAATCAGGAACAAGACGAAGTAAGCCGGCGCGCAGGCCAGTATATATGCACAGAAACCCACCACCAAAACACATCACCCTATAGGTTATTTACAGAAGCCGAGAGTCCCATAGGCTCTCGGCTGCGGACCTGGCCCTCTGATTGGTGCGGGCTAGGATCCGCTTGGCTATTGTTCTAAACGAACGAAGCTAAAGGCTTGTGCTTGACCGCATGACCCAACGGTCGCGCACGTGGTAATGGCGGATACATTACACCTTATTAGGAAGGAACCACGCTGGAATGGAGAGATGGGAAGCTGAGCGCATTAGCGCAAGACTCCTGTTACTTTAAGAGGGGAAAGGGGTTGATTGTGAATAAAGAGGGGAGATGCGCTCAGCCGGGGAGGAAACAATTAGAAAGAAACAAGGACTGGGTATCAGCTGTGAGGTAACACTGACCCAGGCGTTTCTTCCTAATAAATAGAGAAGACCCCATTGGAGTCTCTTGCTTGGAAGTTCTGAGGTTAGAGCAGCATTATACCTCCATTTCACTCAGCCGACTGGTCCCGCGAAGGGAGTTTATGACAGTTCTTCTTGAGATATTACAGAAAACCTCTTCAACATCTCCCTGAGCTTCTTGCTCTGTGCTTTCCTTGCAACCTTCGATTTGCTTTCACACGCCACTATGCTGGAGCTTTCAGGACTCAGCTGTTCCTCTGTGACTTCCATAGAGATGCTTTGATCTTTGTTTTGTATAAAAGAAGGCTCTTGTGAGGGCTTGCTGTTCTTTACTTGAGATGCTCTGCTGCCAATTGTTGGTTCTTCTTTAGATGCATCAACTTTGTAGGCAGTTGGTAAGATCACTGTAGACAGTAACTGCAGCCATGAAATTAAAAGACACCTGCTCCTTGGGAGGAAAGCAATGGCAAACCTAGACAGCATAATAAAAAGTAGAGACACCGTGCCAACAAAAGTCCGTATGGTCAAAGCAATGGTATTCCCAGTAGTCATGTACAGCTGTGAGAGTTGGATCATAAGGAAGGCTGAGCATTGAAGAATAGATTCTTTTGAACTATGGTGCTGGAGAAGACTCTTGAGAGTCCCCTGGACTGCAAGGAGATCAAATCAGTCAATCCTAAAAAAAATCAACCCTGACTGTTCCCTGGAAGGCCAGATACTGAAGCTGAAGCTCAAATACTTTGGCCACCAAATGAGAAGGGAGCACTCACTGGAGAAGACCCTGATGCTGGGAAAGATTGAAGGTCAAAGAAGACAGGGACGGCAAAGGATGAGATGGTTAGACAGTGTCATAGATGCAATGAACATGAAATTGAGCAAACTTCAGAGGACGGTAGAAGACGGGAAGGCCTGGTGGGATCTGGGCCATGGGGTCATGAAGTCAGACTCAACTGTGCGACTGTGCATTGGCTGCTGATTCAAGGTTATGGTTTTGACCTTTAAAGCCCTACGTGGACTGGGACCATCATACCTGTGGGACCGCCTGTCCCCATATGAGCCCCAGAGAGCTTTATGCTCTTCTGATCAACGTCTCCTGGTGGTCCCTGGCCTGAGGGATGTCTGCTTAGCCTCAATCAGGGCCTGGTGGAACATGATCCCATTTGAGATAAGGGCCCTGCAGGATCTCTTACAGTTCCACAGGGCATTGAAAATGGAGCTCTTTCCGCCTTTGGTTGAGGTGGTGGGCGTTCAAGCATTCTGGCCTCCCTGTCCATGGCCCGGCCCATGACACCTTTCACAGTGCCCTTGCTGTTCTAGATATTACTTGGGCACTGGAATTTTTTGGGGTAATTATTCCTTCCCAATATGAGGCATGGGTTTTGGTTTTGTTTTATCCTGTTGCTCTTTATTATTTTATTGTTTGTTGATTTTATGTTGTGAGCCACCCTGAGCCCCATCATCATCATCATCATCCTCCATCACCCTCCATCACCCTCCATCATCACCCTCCATCATCACCCTCCATCATCACCCTCCATCCTCCTCCATCACCCTCCATCACCCTCCATCCATCCTCCTCCATCCATCCTCCTCCATCCATCCTCCTCCTCCTCCATCCATCCTCCTCCTCCTCCATCCATCCTCCTCCTCCTCCATCCATCATCATCATCCATCCATCATCCATCCATCATCCATCCATCCATCTCCTCCTCCTCCTTTTCATCCTCCTCCTCCTTTTCATCCTCCTCCTCCTCATCCTCTTCCTCCTCCTCCTCCTTCCTCCCCCTCCTCCTCATCCTCCTCATCCTCCCCATCCTCCCCCTCCATCCTCCTCCTCCATCCTCCTCCTCCATCCTCCTCCTCCATCCCCCTCCTCCTCCATCCTCCTCCTCCTCCATCATCCTCCCTCCTCCCCCTCCCCCCTCCATCCTCCATCCTCCTCCATCCTCCTCCATCCTCCATCATCATCATCCTCCGTCCTCCTCCATCCTCCATCAACATCATCCTCCATCCTCCATCATCATCATCATCCATCATCCTCCATCCATCATCATCATCCATCATCACCACCACCACCATCACCACCATCACCACCATCACCCATCACCCATCACCCATCATCCATCATCCATCATCCATCATCATCCATCACAACAACAACAGCAGCACTCAAGCTGGTGGGGGGGAGAAGCACTTAGAAGCTGGAGAGAATGGTTTTAAAGGAGAGCAAAGCCTGCAGCTACAGAGACTGGGGTGAGAACGATCCTTCTCTCCCACTTTCAAGTCTTTGCGGTTGCAGGTTCAAATATATTTTTAAAACTTCCCCCAGCTATTTAGCCATTCATACTGCAGGAAAAACAGCATAGGAGATGGGTAAGTGGCAGTGAGGAATCCTCTTCAATCCCAGCTCCAGTTCTACTGTTGCTTTCTCCACTCTTCCCCCACCCATTATCTTTCTCTGAGAGCCAGTTGGGTGCAGTGGTTAGGAGTACAGACTCTAATCTGGGAGAACCAGGATTCCCCACTCCTCCACATGCAGCTGCTGGTGTGAGCTTGGGTCAGTCACAGTTCTCTCAGAGCTTTTCGGAAAGAGCAGTTCTCAAAAGAGCTCTCTCAGCCCCACCTACCTCACAGGGTGTGTTGTGGGGAGGGGAAGGGAAAGGAGATTGTAAGCTGCTCTGAGACTCCTTCGGGTAGTGAAGGGCAGGGTATAAATCCAAACTCCTCCACCACTACCACCACCTCCTCCTCCTCCCCTTTTTTCTCTCTGTGTCTCTCTCACTCTCAACCAGTCTTTCTCGAGCTGGTGGAGGGAGAGAAACAGTTAGAAGCCTTCCCCCAAAAAAAGTTCTAAGAGGAAAGTGGAGTCTGCAGCAAAAGAGGTAGGGGTGAGAAGCTCAGATGCCCTTTTTAAACATCCCCCTGCTATTCTCAGACTCCTGGACAAATCAGTTCCAAACAACATCCATTCTGATATGTTTATTGAGACATTGATAGGATCCAGCCTGTACCTTGGCTGTGTTAGAACTAAAGTTAAAGGTGCAAAAGATATGTTCAAGCAAAGGCCCTAAAAGGTTCAGAACCAATCACCCCCTTGGATTCCACCCACCAAATGTAACTGCCATCCCTTCCCCTTTCGGTGCCATCCCCCCAAAGGCAAGTGTGGAAAGATGAGGCTCAAGGACACTAAAGGTTCTCAGATGTGATAAGGTGTCTGGCACATCAAAGCAACCTAGGAAGCGAAAGTATTTTGGTTTTACATTCTCCCCCTCCCTGGTTGCTATGGCAACGAGCTGTAAAATGTAAAATGCGAGTTTGACATTCTGCCCCCCAAAAAGACCCCTCAGCCCGCTGGTTTGAGAGGGTATTTCTTGTGGAAGGTGGAAATGAGCAAGGAGGCTTTAACATGTTCACACTGCACCCATTCATTATGGGATTCATCAAAGTCCTTCCATTTATTAGGTAGTAGAAATGCCCTTGTTTCATCTTTGAGTCAAGAATTTCTTCTACTTCCTGGTGGGGTTCACCATCCACCATCCGGGGAGGAGGCACTGCTGGACGAGGTCTCCATTTGTTCAGTCCTGGATCCTTCTTCGGCAGACTAAAATGGAATACAAGGATGAATATGCTTTAGTGTCTTGGGCAGTTACAACTCCACAGCCACCTTATTGAGAACTCTCACCACCTTGAAAGGGCCAACATACTTCCACCCCAGTTTTTTCCCTGGCTGAAGCCCCTTCAGGTTTTTGGTGGAGAGGTACACCGAATCACCAGGTTGTAAATCCCACTCAGAAGCCTAGCTCTGGTCAGCATGCTTTTTGTAGTCCTCTTTAGCTTTAACTAAAGTCTTTTGTATGGTGAACCATTGGTCCCATAGGCTCTCCCACCATTCGTGTAAATCTCCCGAGCTCAATCCTCACGAGGTTAAGGTGGAGAGGGGGCCTCCCTCATGTCCATGTACTGCTTTGAAAGGGGATAACCCAGTGTCACTATGGATTGAGTTACTGTATATATCATCCTGTTGGTAATTTATAAAGTACCTGAGGAATTGCTTGACCACCTGATTGACTCATTCCGTTTGCCCATCAGTCTCTGGGTGGTAAGCACTACTAAGACCCTGTTCCATCCCCAGAGTCTGAATCAGTTCTTTCCAAAGATTTTGGTACAGACAGTCCCTCTCCCTGATACCAGCAACCATCCCCCTTTCCCTCCAATGAGCCGTCTTTTCGAATCTCCTCTATATCAGAGCTTCTTTAAATTTGTAAATCCACAGATCAGTGTTGAGAGGGACACCCTCCTTGGCACGGCTGCATGTCCTTACTGCCCCCCCAGCTGGGTAGGTGTGAACATGGAATCCACAACCTCTTCTCTTTGACTAGCATGCTGGGGAAGGTGGGACAAGGCATCCACTAGGAAATTCGACTTCTTGGGGAGGTGCTGGAAGGTGAAATAAAACTTAGAGAAAAATTCTGCCCTCCTCAGTTGTTTGGCACTCAAGTGTCTGGGCGTGCACAATGCCTCTAAGATTTTGTTGTCAGTCCAGACTTCAAATGGCACCCTAGCCCCCTCCAACCAATGCCTCCACATAGTGAGGGCTAGTTTTATGGCAGCTGCCTCTTTGTCCCAAACAGACCAATTCTCCATTCTGTGGAGGAGACTTTTTTGACACATAGGCTAGGGGGTGCAATATCCCATCCTCCCCCCCTTGCAGGATGCCCCCCATAGCCACACCAGAGGTGTTTACTTGGGCTATGAATGGCTGGGTTTCATCAGGATGATGCAGAATGGGCTCAGAAGTAAACAGCGCTTTAAGTCTGGCAAAAGCCTGTTGGCATTCGGGGGTCCACTTTAACTCGGTGCCTGGCTTGCTGCTTTCCAGCCCTTCCCCTTCATTTTCAACAAGTCAGTAAGGGATAGAGCTTCCTGTGCGAAGTTCAGGATGAACACCCAGTAAAAATTTGCAAACCCAAGGAATTACGGTAGCTGGCATTGGGTTTGTGGGGGTTCCCAACACCACACATCCTGTACTTTATGGGGATCCATTCCCAGCCCCTTTCTTGATAACTGATACCCCAGGAAATCCAGCTCCTCTTTGTGGAACTCACATTTCGAGAGCTTGGCAAAGAGCTGTGTCCCGGTTCTGAAGCTCCGGGATGTAGCCCATACACCCCAGGGGTCCCAATGACCACCAACTCACCCAGAAGACCCCCAGACCGGGCAGCACCAATGATGGGTCAGACAGAAGGCAGAGCCAGAACACCGCAGCCCATGAGAGAGCCTCACAGCAGCAACCCCCATCATTGTCAGCAAGACACAGTGATCTGGGCGAGGCCAAGCACGAAGCAGAGGGTCCCGGGGAACTGCGGGAGAAGCTGACAGTGCCAAGGAGAGGCTGACAATGGGTGCACAGGTACAGGATAACCTGCATGCTGCCACTGCTGGCACAGTCCCAGCCCTACTGTGGGCGTCGGGATGGTGTCTGAGTTTATCACAGGGGACGGGGCTGGGAGAATGAGGAAAGAGGCGGGGATGGTAGATGGTGCTGGGAGTGGGGCAGGGTATAAAGGAGAGAAAAGGCAAAGGGGCCGGGGAAGAGGAACGTGCTTGGAACAACCAGGCAGAGACTGAGAGAGGGAGAGTCCGTGGTGACGCTAAGCAACCTGGGTACCGACGCACAGAGGCAGAGGGACCTATGGGGTGCAGTTAACCCCGTCCCCTGCCTATCTGAGGCCCTGATGCTCCCCCTCTTCTTTAACGAGCTTCGGCTCCCAGGACCGATGGATCGTCCTCACCTGGATCCACCATGGCCATGGGAGGGTTGGCACCAAGGGTGCAGGATGGGCTTGACAAGCCGGTGCTTGTAGAGTGTCTCTAGCACTTCTCTGACCAGGCACATGTGCGAGTCCTTATCTTTGCTTGCGCAACACTTCATTGCTTCCTTGCTTGTGCAACACTTCATTGATTAAGTTCATGAAAAACCCCGGGGACCCCACCAACCTGAATAGCATCATGAGATATTCAAACTGACTCAGTCAGGTATTGAAAGCCATCTTCTGCTCATCCCCCTCCTGGATGCGCACCCGAAAATAAGCATCCCGGAAATCCAGTTTTGTAAAAATGCATCTCTGAGAAGCCTCAGCCAAGAGGTCTTTGATCATTGGGAGGGGGTAGGCATTGGACATTAACATGGCATTTAAGCCACAGTAATCGGTGCACAGCCTGAACCCCCCATCCTTCTTTTTCCAGAAGAGCACTGGTGCCATGAACAGGGAGGATGCTGGGCGGATAAAACCCTGCCTAGGTTTTTATTCACAAACGTTTGCAGTTTCTCCTTTTCAGCTGGACTCATTGCATATAACTTCCCTTTTGGCACCTTGTGCCCCAGTAAAATCTCAAAAGCACAGTCCGATTTGCGGTGGGGGGGGTAGCTCATCTGCTTCTTCCTTCTGAAACACCCGAATTAAGTCTCTGTACTCAGGAGGGATTAGATAGAACTCCCCTTGCACTAGGCATATATGCTCCAGGGTAGGAGCCAGTACCTCCCCCCACTTGGGATTCCACTCATGTGTTTTACACCAGGGGTTTGGGAAATGTAAAGCTTCACTGTATGTATGGGTCTTGGTCCCGGAGCAAGAGATTACCCAGCACCATTGAAAATTTGGCAGTGGGGTTGATTTTAAAGCGTCACAGTTCCCAGTGAGACCCCATCCCCATCACCGCCAGCACTGTTTGGTATTTACAGGATTCTTTCATGAGAGACCTGTCCTTTTGAGTGAATACTATAGGTTTGAGGAATACCTTGACAGGCATCCCCAGCCCTGTCACTAGAGCACCCATGCCGTGATGAGCAGAGAAGAGGACCCCATACTACCAATGACCATGGCGGAAGACCAATGACCATGGCGGTGCCGACCACCACCTTCCAAGAGCTGGTCCAAATAATCACGATTCCAGTATTGGGAGTGGGGGGGCTGTTCCACGCTTCCCCAAGGACTCTGTCCCACATCGGGGGTGGGGCCTGTTCCAGGCCGAGACCCAGGAGACGTGGTCGATGACTCCTGCACCTGGGAGTGTGAGTCGCTATGACAGAACCAAGAAGGTTCCTGTAGAAGTCGGGAAGATCTGATCCGGTTCTGGTTTCACAAAGAAGGTTGGGTGTGTGAGGGCTCTCCTCACACAACAGCTATCTTATGGTTTTTATCTGTGAATTCCATCACGCAAAGTGATGGAAGCATGAAGAAAGCATGGAGATTTCTGCTAGCTTCTGCAAGAACTGGCAATACTCGCAGAAGCAAAGAACCATAGGAGGCTCGATGCCAGAACGCTGAGCAACAGAGAAGCCAATGAAGAACCGAGGAGTCTAAAGGGAGGAGGAATGAACATGAAACGGGAGGGAACACCAGAGGAAACTAGCAAAAGCTAAGTAGAACAACAATAAAATACTATTTAAGCGAGCAGGGGAAAAGCAGATAACGGGCAAAAGAAAACTAAATACAGCAAAAGGGGGGGATGGGCTACTAAATACGTTAACAGCTGTAATAGAGGTAAAGGGAAGGGTGAAGGGAGAGGAAGGAGAGAAAGGAAAGGGAGCTGAGATATATGTATACTTTTCTCTGCGTTTACCCGAGGAACTGAGGAGCAAGAGGGTGTTGCTTTAAATTTTCCGGCATCCATTTTGGCAGCGTGACGGTGCAGTTCGAGGGAGAGGAGAATGGGCTGATCAGAGGAGGCGTAGAGGAGACACCTACAGAATGAGGAGGGGCGGAATGGCATGAAACAGCGTGCTGACGTGGCGGAGGAGACCAATGCGGAGAAAGGAGGGGCGAGCGGAAAGTGGAGAAGGAAAGCGGCGTGACTCGTATAAATGACAGGGCGATCAGAGGAGGTGTGGAGGAGGCAGCAACAGAACACAGTGGGACGGGACAATGTGAGGTGGCGTGCTGATGCTGCGGAGGTGTGAGGCAGTGGGCTGACGTAACAGAGGGAAAAAACATGGTGGAAAAGCGGGGGCGAGAGTGGTGAAAGGAAGCGTAGCGACATGAGCAAATGACAGGGGGAAATTGTAGCATTGTCTAAACCCGCACTAAGTGACTGGAGTTTAATATAAAGCTAAGCAGTGCCTACATAATTATAAGCACAGTTAGAAGGTGGATTGAAGTAAATTGCATGAATTGAATAAACAGAGCGAAACAATAAAACTGGGGAAAGGGAGTAGGAAGAAAGGAGGAAGCTTGACTATAGACAAGGGTACAAGAAGGAAGTAGAAGCAGAATATAAATATACACAAATTAGGGAACTAAATCAAGTGTGGAAGGTCAGAACAAACAAAATAAGCAAAGGAATAATAAGGAACTAATCATAAATAAACAATAATAGGAAATTCAAAATAAGACAATAATAGAGATTAAATGGCAACGGGAGGGAGCAGTAGTAGTGGCAGTAATAGGAAACCATCCATACCATCCCCAGGGCAAGTGCAGTTAAAAATAAACACAATGAGCAATATACAACTATCACCCAAGGACCTAAAATCGATGATACAGGAGTGTGTATCGCAGACAATGAAGATGGAAATTGAACCAATACACGAAAAAATACTCTTTGACAGAACATATTAAAGTTGAAACTGAAGAAATAAAAAACAAATAAGGGAGAATAGACAAGAAATTATAAAAATTACAAAACAGAAAAAAAGATTAACGAATTAGGATATGAGGTGCAGGAGTTGAAGCTAAAGAATGACAAAATAGAGGAAACATTAATTCATATTGAGATGGACAAAGCAGCGTTGGTAGTGAGGTGTTAAAACATTCCAGAAGATGTAAATAAAGATCTTAAAGAGATACTGATAAAGAACTTGGCAAAACAGTTAGAGGTAGGAACCAAAGAGGAAATATCTAAAGAAATAGAGGCTGTATATCGTAGGAACTCAGCTTTTGCTAGGAAATTCAAAAAAACAAGAGAAACACACATAAAGTTCTATAGAAGAGAAATTATGGTAATGCAGAACTAAAGTACATGTATACAGTCTGTGTTTAGAATGCCTTATGGCTACTAACTTATAGAATATTCAAACAGCCCCCCCACCTGCAAAACCAGTGTTCTCACGTGCGCGGGCCCTGCCAGCAAGCAAGCAATTTTGCGCCCAAAGCAGTTACAGATCCCAGGCCTGGGGAATTACAGCAAAGCATCTTCAAGGCCAATGTGCAGATAGCGGGAGCATTAGGCAGAGAAGCTCTGAGAATGGGAGGGAGATAAAATCCCCCCTCGCATTCCAACACCATGACAGGGCTACCTGTCCCTCCAAAGACCTGGAAAGCGGCGATGGAAACGCTCGAGAAGGTGAGGAGCAGAAACATGATCCACTGACATACTCTCCCTGTGTTGTGGACCGAAATCCACCCATTCAATCAAATAGAACTTCTTACTGTGCCTAAGCTTAGAGTCCAACATCTCAGCTACTCCTTCGATAATGGGAGTGTTTATGCCAATAAAGGTATTTGTTTGTTTGTTTGTTTGTTTGTTTGTGATAATGGGGGTGGGCTTGCAGTTTGCAGTCACCAAGCATTAGTCCCAGGATCACGATGGAGAAGGCTGAAATGGAAAACAGCATGTAAGTGCCTTAAATTCTTAGGCAAGTCCACCTCCACAGTAACGTCATTAATCTTGCAGTGGTCCTTAAAAGGTCCATTAAATTTCCACCCCAATTTACGGCTGGGCTGTAGGTTGCTGATGTTTTTGGTGGAAATGTATACAGAATCTCCAGGCTGCACATCCCATGCTTCAGACTGCTTCTTATTGGCCCTTTGACTTATAGGCTAGTTTAGCTGTGTCCAAAGTCTTGCACAGAAGGGGCCACACATCTTTTAAACGTTGACACCATTCCCCCACCTCCCCAGCTGGGAGAGGACCGACAAAAATGGGATGGGAGGCGCCTCATAACCATACACCGCCATGAACAGGGAAACACCAGTTGATGAGTGATAAGCATTGTTATAACAAAACTCAGCCAAAGGGAGGAGACCCAATCAATTCAATTCAAATACCTTTTATTGGCATACAATATTAGAAGCATTTACCAATAATACAATCCAAAAGAAATTATAAAATAGATAGTAGTGGCTATGTCAGGCCTAACTCAAGTTGTCACAAGCTAGATTTGACCATACAAAAGATGCCTGAATCATAAAATAAATTGGCATTCTAAACTTTTAAACTTAAGTTTTTAGACTTGTAAATTAAGAATCATTAATATGGTCAGGGTCACTCTTCCGTTTTATAAAACCATGGAGAAACTTAGCGGTCAGTTCAATGATCTCCGGATCTCGTGAAGCAAGGAGAAATTGTACCTTGATTCTGATTGGCCTGCTACCAACCTAAGGGGGGCTTCTATAAATTCCACTCGAATGTCATTTAACAATTTACAGTGTAAGTATGTGCTCAACAGAGTTTCTATTTACAGTTCAATGATCTCCGGATCTCGTGAAGCAAGGAGAAATTGTACCTTGATTCTGATTGGCCTGCTACCAACCTAAGGGGGGCTTCTATAAATTCCACTCGAATGTCATTTAACAATTTACAGTGTAAGTATGTGCTCAACAGTTTCTATTTCTCTTCTATGACATCCACAGAACCTGACAGAATAAGGAATTTGCTTATATCTCCCCTCAAGAATAGCAGAGGGGAGAATATTAAGACGGGCCAACAGATAAGCTCTACACATTTGCGTGAGGTCAGGCAGAAAAAGTAATATGGTAGAGCACCAGAAAGGGGATAGGCCCACCTTACTGAGGAGCACCTTCCGGAGGCAAGGGCTCTGAGCTCTTGCAACTATATCAATAAGCCTCTGTTTA
>NW_015159824.1:82800-85235 GCF_001447785.1 Gekko japonicus
GGAGTCCACCAATCTGGAAACGCTTTGAAAGCCTCAGGAGGAATTGCATCCGGGCCCGGTGCCTTCCTGGACTTAATTTGTGCAATTAAAACTTCTATCTCATCAGCTTGCACCGATGGCCATTCCGGGCAATCTTCTAACCTAATCTCACACTCTTCACCCACTGGCGCTCTATTGGCCATAAAAACCATCTTAAAATGTTCATGCCAGTCCTTATTAGTAATTGAGGAATTTACAAGTCTGTTCCTGCCAAATGCCTCCAATATCATGGCCCAAAATTTCCTTGAGTCGTTACTAATTGTAGCGTGCAGAAGAGGTTCCCAACTCCTCTGCCGAGCCAGTTTTTGCTTTTCTATATATAGATTATGCAAAGATGCTCTTGCCTCAAAGTATTCTGGAGGTAAGCGTCCTAAGCAACACTTTCTGTATGTCTGATATATGGAACGGACTTGGGCCTTTGCTTCATAGCACTCTCTATCAAACCATGTCCCTAACTGACGTGATTTGTTATGCCCAGATTGATGGTAATGGGATGATATCGATTCTACCAAGTTTTATTCAGGTACAAGCTCTCCCTCCTCTGCGAGGACAGATCTGCATGTCCCCCCCCCCCAGTAGCTAGCAATCCAAAACAGTCCAGTGGAGCCTGAGTAGTGGGTGTTGCCTTCTGACACACTTCCGGTGATGTCAGGGGGTGTGGCATAAGCAAATAAGTTATGCTAATGAGTTGTGCTAATGAGCTCCTGCAGCTCTTTTTCTACAAAATGACCCCTGGGCTGGGGTATAACATTTCCTTGAAAAACATTCAAACATTCAACCAACGAACTCCTGCTAAGCTAGTTTGGTGTAGTGGTTAAGTGTGCGGACTCTACTGAACCAAAGTCAAGAGATCTTCTATAAGGAGTTACAGGCAGTATTAAGTTTAAAGGAAATTGAGAATATTTGCTTAGTAGGGGATTATAATGCAGTACTTGACCCCAAAATATCAAAACAGGTATACTAACATAATTTTTTTTTAATAATAGAAGAATATAATCTTATTGACACCTGGAGAACTAGAAACTTTTTTTTATTATTATTACTCATCAAGACATCATTCATGGTCACGAATTGACATGATTTGGACATCAGCTAATATGATAAATGAAGTGGTAGAATGTGAAATTTTGCCAAACACATTCGTGGACCACAACCCTGTTAGTTTAACTCTAAGAGATGAGCAAAAAAAAGAAGATAGACCTTGAATTTAAGTATCCTTCGAGATCAGAAATTTGTTAAAAAAAACTAAAGAAGAATCTTGGATTGAACCCCATTTGCCATGTTGACGCCCACTTGCCCATCCTTGACAGATCCCTTTGGAGTGCCTCACAATCCTCACTGGTTTTCGTATCATCTGCAAATTTAGCCACTTCACTGCTTACTCCCAACTCCAAATCATTTAGGAACAAGTTAAAAAGCAGTGGACCAAGTACTGATCCCTGCGGTACCCCACTGCTTACCACCCTCCACTGAGAAAATTGCCCATTTATACTCTCTGTTTTCTATTAATTAGCCAGTTTTTGATCCATAAAAGGACTTGTCCTTTTATCCCATGATTTTTGAGCTTACTTAGGAGGCTTTGATGAGGAACTTTATCAAAAGCTTTCTGGAAGTCAAGGTAAACAATATCTATTGGATCCCCCTTGTCCACATGTTTGTTCACCCCCTCAAAGAACACTAACAAGCTGCACATGAGAATCTTTATCTTAGGCATATATTAAAATATCATTCAAATAAATCAGAACCCCCTTGAACAAATGTTTATTCAGCAGTTAGTTGATTGGGTGTATAAATACCCCTAGTGTAACTGCCCCAGCGACTTGTATCAGAGCATTACTATGCTAACAATTTTATTCTCTTTCTCTTTCCTGACAATCCCTAGCATGGAATTCTCATTTTTTTTTTTAAATAATTTTTATTAAGTATAATATTATCAAAGAACATATATAACAGCCATTTTTCTATTTTCCAATAATACAAATACTGCAACCGTAACGGTAACTTGTTTAAATACAGATCAAAGAGGTGTAAGAACAAGATGCACAATAAAAAATGCATTTAGCTTCTCAGCCATTTCCCTATCATCCTTCAGTACTCCTTTTACCCCTTGGTCATCCAAGGGCCCCACTGCCTCCCTGGCTGGTTTCCTGCTTCTAATGTATTTGAAGAAAGTTTTATTGTTGGTCTTTACGTTTTTTGCTATATGCTCCTCATATTCTGTTTTTGCCTGCCTGACTACACATAGCCTGTGTTCCGTTTTATCAGCCTCACTGTGACTAGCTTTCCACCGCTTAAAGGAATCCTCTTTACCTTTTACAGCTTCCATTACTTTGTTTGTTAACCATGTAGGCTTTTTCTTATACCTGTTTGTGCCTTTCCTAACCTGCAGAATATAT
>NW_015159824.1:86657-109114 GCF_001447785.1 Gekko japonicus
AATAATTTTTATTAAGTATAATATTATCAAAGAACATATATAACAGCCATTTTTCTATTTTCCAATAATACAAATACTGCAACCGTAACGGTAACTTGTTTAAATACAGATCAAAGAGGTGTAAGAACAAGATGCACAATATCCCAGAATAATACAGGAGATCATATCTAAAATTGTATCTCCGTATGAAACATATCAAGCAAAGTGAAGCCAATTAGTGTATGCCGGATTAGCTGGAAGAAGTTCTCTGTCAGTCATATATTGTAAATAGCTGAACCAAGTACTTACAAATTTAGCGTGTGAAGTGGTGGATTTTTGAGTTTTATCAGCAACAGTTTGAGCAATACGTGCCATAATGAAATGCTCCCAAGTTTTTTCTCTCCATTGAGTGATAGTTGGCACATCCGGGGCCTTCCATTTGGAAGCTATAGATAATCTGGCCGTGGCCAATAGCGTTGATGTGAGATTGGATATTTCTGTCTGAGGCTGGGTGTCATCCATTAAGTGAAGCAGAAGTACCGTGGGGTCCATTGGCAGTCTTTGTGATGTGATCTGGAATATTTCGTTCACTACCTCAAACCAGAAGGATTGAATCTTGGGGCATGACCACCAACAATGTAAAAAATCACTTTGTTCTCCATACCCTTTCCAGCAAAGAGGACTGTAATTTGAGTGCATGTGATGTAATCTTTTTGGCGATAGATACCATCTTGTGTGTGTTTTAAAAAATTGTAATCGGATGGCAAAAATACTTGATTTGCATGCCGTAGAGTCCCAAATGTTCAGCCACTGTGCATCTGTCAGATTTATCTGCAAGTCCTTATTCCATGCCTTCTTATTTGCTTCTCTGTGTGTCTTCTCTTCCTCCATAAGCGATTTATACAAGATGGAGAGTAGGCCCTTTTTTCGATCTGCAAAAATTATCAGTGTTCGCTCGAAACTTGTTTTCGGTCTTGAAAAGACTTTTTTATCTGACGCCCATTCAATCAAACTCCTCAGTTGGTAATATTTTAACCATGATATTGTTGTTTGTAGCTTTTCTTCGTAGTGAGTTTTTGGGAGGAGAGAACCTTTTGGAGCTAGATCAATTAACTTATAGAAGCCTCCTTTATTCCATTCAGCATACGCATTCGGTTCCATACCGGGTGGGAACCATGCTTGTTTGGTGAATACCGACAAAGGGGAAAGTTCAGGTGCCAGAGATGGCCGGTATCTGTCCCAGATTTTCAGCGTTGTCTTTAAAAAGATGTTTTGATGTATGGAATCTGGTTATTCTTTTTATCCATCCAGATGATTTCTGGCAAGGAGAGTGGGAAGACGGTAGATTGCTCTATCTGAATCCATGCTATGTTCGTGTCATGTTGGAGCATCACTGGAACCTGCGAGAGAATTGAAGCTTTATGGTATAGATGTAGTGATGGCAGACCCAGCCCGCCCAGGTACGTAGGTTTAGCCAGATGACGATGACAGATTCGTGACTTCGGAGAGTGGAATTCTCATTTTTGATTGCTGCCACACACTGAGGCAATATTTATAGTGAGCTATGTACCATAATCCCAAAATCTTTATCTTGGTCTATCACCAACAGTAACAGCCCGTATGTGAAATTCAGATTTTTACCTGATTTTTTACCACTTACATACCAGATTTTTTACCACTTACATGTGTCATCTGCTTTTTCATTGCCTGTTAACCAAATATGGAGAGGTCCTTTCAGAGCTCTTTGCAATCCACTCATGTTTTTACCATACTGAACACTGTCATTTGCAAAATTTGCAACCTCATTTCTTCTTCCTCCAAATCCTCCCACTTGTCTAACATCAAATGTGATAAATTTTCAAACAATATTAATATTAATAACAATGGTTATTAAAGAAAAGTTCTGAATTGTGCATCCTTCCTCCCTTGAACTGCAGATAGCTTTAAATGGAACGTCGGAGTTTGTAGGTACAGTCAGAGGTACAAATATGCTCTTGTCCCCAACCAACTTCAATAAATGCATAGGAAATTTTTCCTATGCACCTATAGCCAGGTATAAGTCCATAACAATAACTAACCTAAAACATGGAAAGACTGATGAGGAAGTTACTACTATATGCAGTAGTCAGAGGTGGGGGTTGCTACATTAGAGAAATATGACTCCACTGGGTAGACCATTGTTCAGCTGACTACATTGAAAATGGAGCATGTAATTGTTTCCATGAACAGAGCTGAAGACCATTAAATGCCAGTTCTGAAGCTCTGCCATCAAACAAATATTCCATCTGGCTGGAGCTCCTCTGGGATTTGCTCCACGTCACCATGGTTACGGACTGTCCATGGCTTTATCCGTATGGTTAATTAAAAAGCCTGCTTTACTAGGCTGCTATGCCCAGAGGTGTGCTGGTATGCTGGTCCTACTAATTTTCATCAAAGAACTTAACAAAATCATCTCATTTGAATGCTGCCAGGGACGATGTAAGCTAACAGATGGAAAGATTTGCTCATTAGTTACGGGAATAACCAAGTAAAAGTATAAGTAATTACTATTATAAAAAGGGTGCAGCTAAAAGCAGGGTGGTAATCCTCACAGGAATGACCATAATTAAGGTCCTGATCCTAAAACACACACACATTAAAAAAGGGAATTTTGGGGGGCTATTATTTCCAGTACTTCCGTAATTTTTGTTATACATGTGATTACATTGGGTTTCATTTCCACTGATTTTCATGGATCTCCCCCCCCCCCAGTGATGATAAGAGCCTCAGTTCCTCTAGCCCTTCCTCCTTCCAGGCTGCCCAGCTGGGTCCATCCAACAGCAATATACCATTGCACTAGCAGATCTGGTAGCTCAGCTGCTATCTTTGTGCAGCCCACTGAGTCAGCAATAATTAGTGGAATCCTTGCTGGCTCAATAGCAACAAATGAAAGAATGGCATTCTTTCATTTACTCATCTGTTCGTTGTTATCCAATTTACTTTCATACACCAGGAACCAGTCCTGTCCTTCACCCACTGAATGCTGGGTGAATCCTTGGTCCATAACTCCTCCCCCGCTTCTACTGAGGTAAACATCGCTTGTGATTGCTTTTCCAGTTAGGGTTCCACCAAATAGGGTTCCACCCAGGCTAGCCTCCATGTATTTTCTCTACTATTGCTTTAGCTGTACATCAGATGCCTGCTTCTTGAACCCACAGATGTAATTACTATATTTTCAAGCTGCCTCTTTGGGGCACTAATCTCCAATAGCAGCTAAGCAGTTTTTTACTAAAAGCAGCAAGCTGCATATATTCATGCACAGAGGCCTGACAAACACTTGCCAGGAATGCTCTAGGCTGATCCTGCATTGAGCAGGGTTTGGACTAGATGACCTGTATGGCCCCTTCCTACACTTTGATTCTATGGCCCCGTTCACACGAGGCGATTTGGCCCGGGAACGGGACAGTTTGGAGGCGGATCAAAGCAGCGCGATCACACCACAACATCTGGGAAGCGTTCTGCTTCCGCCTCCAAACTGGCCCAAACCCGGGAAGAACCGCCTCAAATGCAGCAAAACGCAGTTCAACAGCCCTCGGCCCCTGCGGCCATTGGGCTGGGGGGGTGGATTTGCCGCCCAGTCAGAGGAGGCAGGCTGGTTTGGGCGCCAACGCACCCATACGGGCATTTCTGAAGGAGGGGCCAGGAAGGATATAAAAGCTGGCCCCTCCTTCCCTCGTCAGCAGTCCCACTTGGTCATTGGCCTGTTTTTAGTGCAGGCTTTGGCTGGTCGCCCATTTGGGGGCTAGGTAGGAATTTTTTGCCCTTTCCTGATTGGCAATTGGAAGGGGTGTTTTTGCCTACCTTGCACTTCAGCAGTGGTGAAGGTGTTTGCTAGGGTGGGCTGGGTAGGTAGGTTGGTCATTTTTCGGGCAGGGTTCTAGGCAGTATATAGGTTGTGGTACGGTGAGCACCAGCCAACACCCATTTATTTGGGTTCAAGGGGTCCTGTGAGTACAGCCTTTGTGCCTTGCGGCACCGGGCAGGGAAAACAGACTGCCTTTGGGGAACCACTGACGATGGCTCCTGCCTGGGGCAGGGTGGCTCGCCCTATAGAGAGTCTTTGACCCCCGGAATTGACCATACCGTTGAACTGTTTTGCTCTTGCTGTTGGTTCCAGTTGAAGTTGTAAGTTAATAAAGTGGCCCAATGTTTAAATCCATTACCTGTGTCTGCCTCGTTATTCTGGCTTGGGTGGCAATGGATCTCTATCCCTCCTCAGGCCACTAGCTCTCTGGGCTGTGAATCCCCTATGTTATGTGTGGCTTTGGCTGCTTGGAAGTACATGTGTGCTTCCTTCTGTGAGTCCACCCCAGTCTTAGATTTCACTGCAGAAACCATCTCTGTGTGCTCAAAGTTACCTCTGTCTTCCAGATTAGAAAGACATATTCTATTACTTGAGAAATGAGATAATTTGGAGGTTATTGAACCGTGCAGTTGGCAGAATATATTGTATCTAATATCCTACTATAAACAGGGTGCTGATTCAAGAAATATTTTCTTTTTTTTCTTTCTTTTTTTAAAATCCCTGGATATTTTTATTTTTGCAATAAACTACAAAACTACAAAGAAGATATTAGGGAGGGAACTACATCTAGGGATAAAGAATAGTTAACCACACTATACTAAAACCCCAAGAGGAGGAGATCTTGTCCCTGTTAGTGTAAGTGTTATTACTATAAGTGTTATTATCACAATATACTTGTAGAGTTCTTGTTTATCTCAGCTTCAATGTTTATGTGTTAATATGTTAGTTGTTATGAGAGAACTTTCTGATCATCTTCTTGTTCTTCGCTTCAAAAGGCTATTTTCCGAGTCCTTCTGCCTTAACTTCGTCTTTCTGTCTCTAAAGTCATAAAGAACTCTGGCAGCACCTGCTCCCGTTTCTGCAGCAGAGTCCTCCTCTGTTCCAGAGGTGGCAGAGACACTAGATTTCGTTTCCTCCTCCTTGGACTCTTCTTCCGTTCCCAACTGGCACCACAAAAATTCTTTAGCTTTGAAAGTGGAGTCTATCTTCTCTCTTTTATCGTTGATCTTAAAGATGACACCCTCTGGAATTGCCCACCTATACGAAATTCCATTGGTTTGAAGGAAAGAAATTAAGTCCTTATAATTTCCCCTCTTTTGTTGGATTTCAAATGGAATATCTTTTAAGGTTTTGATTGTTATATTTCCCATTTTCAGTGGAGTTGCTGATGTCGCTTTTAAGATAGCATTTCTGGTCTGTCTTCTTGAGAATCTGACCACGATTTCTCCAGGCAGGCTATTTTTTTAAATATAATTGGAGTATGCCCTATAGGCCATCTCCATTTCTTTTACCAGCTCATCTGCTGTTAAGCCTATTGCTGGAGCGATGATCTCACTGAGCAACCTCCTCAGGTCCTCCTTCTCCACTTCAGGAACTCCCTGGAACCTGAGAATCATGTTAGCTTTTTCCATCTGTAGTTGTAGCAAATGGCTTTCTTGGAAGTTTTGCTTTGTTTCAACTTCTCCCATTCGTTTCTTCAATTTCTCTTTAATTTTCTCAACTGCCTGCTCCACTTTCTTCTCCGTTTCTTTCAGCTGGAGCTGCTGAGATGCAAAGTTCTTATTCATCACGGTCAATTGCTAGTTAATACCATAAAGTTGCTCCATCGCCGGCTTAAGCATGTCCACGTCTGCTCCCTCTTCCGGTTTTGGGCTCTGGCTGCCCGGCGGTTTTGTTTTCAGCTTTCTTTGCTGGGCCGCCATTTTTTTCGATTTGTTTACAGTTTCTAACACTTCTCCCCAGCTCGAAAAATCGCCCCACAATGTCGGTATTCAAGTAAGTCTCTCAAAACACACTCATTGTGTTTCCTCCCCTCTCCCCCTTCATATCGTTTATCAGTTCATTCGCATAAGAGGCGTCCCTCTTTGCAATCCGGTTTTACGGGGGGGGGATCTGCTTTTAAAATAATCCAGTTTATTCTGAACTCACGTTCATTGTCGGTCAATTTCTCTGTCCTCGCTCATTTTAAACGCCATTCCACTCGATCTCCGGCGCTTGTCCCGGTAAAACCAGCTTGTGCCTGGAGGCCACACAGTGGCTGGACCGTCAGGGCAGAGGGGAGCTTCAATTCTCTGGCATTATGCCATAAATACGTAGAATAGTAGAGCACCTAATTTTATTATGTATATAACATTGTTTTATTGTTTTTATTCGGTATTGCCGCTTGTCAGCTGCCCTGAGCCATTTGGGTAGGGTGGGATACAAATCCCAAATAAATAAATAAAATCAAAGAGGCTACCCCTCGAAAGCCCTCTGGTCTGGAGCCTATCACAAAGGCTCCGTGGGGGTGTCACTTGAAGTGGCACCCCTCCAAGCCGCTGGTGTGCAGATTGCTCTCCCGCGGCTCGGGGAGAACGTCTGCCATTGCTGCTCCATAAACCGGAAGTCAGAAAGATTTTCTTAAAGTATGTAAATATTTGAAAGTCGTCCACACTTGATTTTCTTTTGCTTTAAGCTAAATATAACCCATTTGTTTGGCTTTTCCTCAAACATGTCTTCTGGATGCAGCTGTTTTGACCAGCTAAAAAACCCAAACTCTCCTAGGTGAACAGAACTCAACAGTCTCCAGATGAAGGATTTTCCAAAGGAACACTGCAACTCCTCATTTTCTGACTCTTGTGAGTCTTCTGACTCTTGTATGATTCATTTTTTTAAAAGGAAAGATGATGACCCCCCCCCAATAGTAAGTTCTAGTCACTCAAGAGCTGGGGGTGAGCTGGCGGCAACCCCATTTATAGAATCATAGAATGTTACAGTTGGAAGGAACCTTGCAGGTCATCTACTCCAACCCCCTGCGCTCTGCAGGAGCATAGCTGAAAGATAGCCCTACATACCTACAACATACCTTGAAAAGTCCAGTGGAGCATCCACCACCTCCCGAGGCAGACTGTTCCACTGCTCAACCACTCTTACAGTTAGGAAGTTTCTCTTGATATTTAGCCGGTAACGACTCACTTGTAATTAGATCTAGTCTTGCAATCCGGAGCAAGAGAGAATAGATCTGCTCCACCTTCTGCATGACAGCCCTTCAAATACTTGAAGACTGCAATCATGTCCCCTCTAAGCCTTCTCTTTCCCAGGCTAAACATACCCAACTCTTTCAGCCTTTCCTCATAAGACTTGGATTCCAACCCTCTCACCATCCTGGTTGCCCTCTTCTGGACACGCTCGAGCTTGTCAACATCCTTCCTAAAATGTGGTGCCCAAAACTTGGCACAGTACTCCAGGTGAGGCCTGACCATAGCAGAATAGAGCGGAACTACCACCTCCCGTGATCTGGACACAAGGCTTCTGTGAATGCATCCTAAGATTGCATTAGCTTTCTTCACAGCCACATCGCACTGCAGGCTCATGTTTAGCTTGTGATCAAGCAGAACACCTAGATCCCTTTCACATGTGCTGCTGTCAAGCCAAGTCCCTCCCATTCTATATCTGTGCCTTTGATTTTTTTGTACCTAAGTGTAGGACTTTGCACTTATCTTTGCATTTGATGCTGCGATGTTACCTTTACAACCATGACAAAAACACAGAGTCTGAATGCCAGAAGATTCTGCCCTAGCCAAACCAGTACATGCCTGACACTTCTTCAAGGAAAGGGATTGGACTAGGCTGAGTTACGTGGGAAATTACTAATTAGTGTACCAAATGAATGAGCAACTGGGGAATGCAAACAAACAATGGTCTGAAATAGCAGTTGCAAATTACCAGAATCAGCTCAATTAAGGGAAATAAGCCCCTTACAAATGATACCAATAGAAGAATGATACAGATGGATTTTCACAGTTTTGCTAAAGACTGAAGCAAGCAGAATGGCAGCTGGTGGAATCCAAGCCTGACCCCCCCCCCCCAGTGCTTAGAAATCTGCATAATGCAAATAACTGGGTGGGGAGCAGGAGAGGCAAGGAGCAAAGAGAAGCACACCTCTGCTTTCATTAACCCCACCATGTGAGTGCTAATCAGGCTCTGGGGCTGCTGCTATTTTCAGTATCACTTGGAGCTTTTCACATATTAGCCAAATTGCCTTATTTTATTAATAAATATGGGGAATTATGAATTATTAAACAGCAATAGGCATTAATTATAGGACCATAACCTGTGTATACCAGAGTCTGAATTCCCGGCCCCCAGGAATAGACGCTGAGGCTAGATTAATAAGCAGAGATTTCTTTTACTAAAGAATTCTCAAGCATACAAGTATAAAATCAAACATACACACAATTTGCATTAGCAGGAAATATTGTTGGTGGGGTAATACTTTAACTGTCTGACGAGATGAGTTGACTCTGCAGCAAAAAAGGGATAAAAATATGGGAAGGGGTCAGGGGTTGGCCAGCAGCACACGTGGGAAAGTTCCAAACAGTGCCAAGAGTGGAACCAGTAAGATTGGGTGCGGGTTAGGAAAGGCAAAAGTGAGAGAGAGAACAATGACTGGATGCTCTCTTTTTATACCTAATATGTGACCTGAGGCAGTTGCCTGTTGTAACAGGAAATATTAACCAAAAGCCTTAACTATGAATAGGGCAAAAAAGGGATTAATGGTCGGGCAATTGCAGGTAATGGCTTGGCTAGGAGTGATCCCTCTTAGGAGAATGGGAAAGACAAAGGGGGGAAGGAAGAGAACCAATCAGGCTGCAGGACGGTACTTTGGGTTAATGGTATGTTCATATTCTTACCTGAAGGTAACAGCAATTACACTTGCAGCAAGTGTATGTTAATAGCCCTACTGGAGGAGGAGATACAGGGACTTGAGGCATGCTTGTTTATCAGGGAAGGTGAAGGAGGAGGAGGGAAGGATATCTCAGCAACTGGAGGAGCACCCAACACAGGAGGAGGGCACATGGAAGAATGTAACCCACAGGAGCAGGAAAATAAAGAGACATTCTGAGCCTCTGTTACTAAGCAATCGGTTCCTGACTCTCCCCACAGATATTGATTCAGGACCAGAACACAGAACAAGGGCTCCTCCCCAAAGCCTCCCCGAAGCTTGAAGGAAATTTCTCAGGGCCCTGTGGATGAGAGACCTCGGGCTTCTGCTCCTCAATGTTGGTAATTGGGGATTCCCTACTGAGAGGGGTAGAAGCTAAAGTGTGCCAACCAGATGTCATCTTGAGAGGTAAGATGTCTACTGGGTGCATGCATCCAGAATGTGACGGAAAGGGTAGGAAGACTCATCAAGCCCACAGATAATTATCCCTTCTTGCTCATCCACGTGGGATCAAATGATACCACCTGGCACAGCCCAGAATGTATTAAAAGAGAATATGTGGCTCTGGGTAAAAAGGTGAAGGACCTAGGAGTGCAAGTTGTTCTTTCATCAGTTCTTCCTGTACAAGACTGTGGCTTAGGAAGGGAAAGACAAATAAATGACTGGTTATGTAGATGGCATCATCAGGAAAGGTTTGGATTTTTGGACCATGTCTTACACATTTGAGATGAAGCTCTTCTATCAGGAGATGGTTTGCACCTTACAAGGGTAGGAAAAATGTGTTTGGTAGCAGCCTTGCAAACCTAATAAGAAGAGCTTTATACTAAATCCTATGGAGGAGTGGGACAAAAACGCAAAGCCCAGTATGATGCCAGTAACTGGGGGTAAGAACTCTAAAGTTTTGCAGGGAGTGGCACGTATGCTAGGTAACATTAACTCACAGGTAAGTACTAAAACAAAAACCTCAGGATGCATAAAACATGGATTATGATGTTTTTACAGTAATGCACAGTGTATGGGACAGCAGAAGACAGGGGGGCCTGGCGTGACCTGGTCCATGAGGTCGCGAAGAGTTGGACTCGACTGTGCGACTGAACAACAACAACGAGTATGGGAAACAAGCAGGAGGAACTTGAAGTCCTAATGCAGGAAGGGGACTATGATCTCATAGGCATTACTGAAACTTGGTGGGATGACACTGACAATTAGAATATTAGGACTGAGGGGTGCAACTTATTTAAAAGGGATAGACAAACAAGGAAAGGCAGAGGAGTCGCATTATATGTAAAGGAGGTATATACTTGTGAGGAAATATGAATCTAAGCATGGATGTCCAGTTGAGAATCTCTGGGGGGAAATAAAAGGAGTAAGAAATAAGAACACCAAGCCACACAATAAGAACACCAAGACACTCCTAGAACAGATTACAAAGTTCTCAAAGAGACAGGACACGGTGGTCATGGGAGATTTCAATTACCCAGATATCTGTTGGAAGTCCAACTCTGCTAAAGATAAAGGGTCCAATAAATTCCTGACTTATCTTGCCTAAAGCATCTCTGACAAATATTCGTCCAACCTCTTCTTGAAAACTGTCAGAGAAGGGGAGTTAACCACCTCCCTAGTCAGCTGATTCCACCTTTGACCGTGAAAAACTTTTTCCTAATATCCAGCCGATACCTTTCTGCATGTAATTTAAACCCGTTGCTTCGGATCTGCTGCCAACTGGAACAGCTCCTTGCCCTCCTCCAAATGACAGCCTTTCAAATATTTAAAGAGGGCAATCATGTCCCTGCTCAATCTCCTCTTCTTCAAACTAAACATTCCCAAGGCACTTAGCCTTTTTTCATAGGACTCAGTCTCCAGGCCCCTGAATTCATCCTCGTCACTCTCTTCTACATCCTCTCGATTTTGTCCACATCCTTTTTGAAGTGAGGCCTCCAGAACTGCACAGAGTACTCAAGATGTGGCCTGACCAAGACAGTATACAGAGGGGCTATGACCCCCTGTGATTTCGATGCTATGGCCCTTTTAATACAACCCAAGACTGAATTTGCCTTTTTTGCCACCGCATCACACTGACTGCTCATATTTAGTTCACTCTTACCCCATGATCTCTTTCGCATACACTACTCCCAAGAAACATATCCCCCATCCAGTATTTGTGCTTGACATTTTTGTGGCCCAGACATAATACAGTGCATTTATCTTTGTTGAATTGCGTCCTGTTTGCAACTGCCCACTTCTCCAGAGTATTCAGGTCTTGTTGCATTTTAACTCTATCTTCTTGGGTGTTTGCTACTCCTCCCAATTTGGTATCATCAGCAAATTTAATGAGTGGCCCTTCTACTCCAGATCATTGATAAAATGTTGAAAACCAAGCCCTGTGGAACCCCACTGGACACCTCCCTCCAATCTGATGAAACGCCTCTGACCACCACTCTTTGGGTGTGGTCCTCTAACCAGTTCCCTATCCACCGAACTGTCCTATATTCCAGTCCACAGTCTTCCAGTTTGCCCATCAGAATGTCATAGGGAACCTTATCAAGAGCTTTACTGAAATCCAGGTATATCACATCAACAGAGTTCCCACAATCCAGTAAGCTCGTCACATGATCATAGAAGGAAACCAGGTTCATCTGATAAGAGTCAGAACCCACAGCCAACAACGTAGTACACGCTTATCAGGAAAGGTAATACTTTATTGAAGAGCTATAGATGCATTAACATAGGCACTGTTAAGAATGACGGCTGCCCA
The DNA here is from genome assembly GCF_001447785.1 of Gekko japonicus. NCBI lineage: Eukaryota > Metazoa > Chordata > Lepidosauria > Squamata > Gekkonidae > Gekko > Gekko japonicus. The sequence goes on from NW_015159824.1 coordinate 98,160, forward strand.
TGGGGGCATAATAGGATATAGGGTATTCGTGTGCACACACCCCTGCCCTGGCCATTTAGCGATGAAGCTGGGAACAAACACTCTCCCACGGTTCCCCAGAAAACCAGACATCAACATCTCCACCTGCAATACTTAGAGATAAGCATTGTAGCAGCAAATAAGCACAGAAAGAAGACAACCAGCCTCCCCACCCCCATGGCAACAGAGCTGACAAGATCTGTTGGGGACAAAACCATGCTGACTTCCCTGGATCACTAAGTGGTCCTTCAGATGCTTACAGATCAATCCCTTTAAAATTGGCTCTAATATCTCCCCAGCAACGGAAGTCAGACTAACTGGCCTGTAGTTTCCTGGGTCATCCTTCTACCCTTTCTTAAAGATTGGGATAACATTCACTCTCCTCCAATCTTGTGGCACATCCCCAGTCCTCCAGGAGGCCTTGAAGATGATGGACAGAGGCTCTGCAAGTTCCTTAGAAAGTTTTTTGAGCATTCTTGGGTGCACACCATCTGGCCCAGGGGATTTGTATTCATCCAGTGCAGCCAGGTGCCTCTCTACAACATCCCTGCCGATGTCAACTGGACACTCAGGTCCTATACAATTTCTAGCTGGGCTCATAAGAACATAAGAACATAAGAGATGCCAATGTTGGATCAGGCCAAAGGCCCATCCAGTCCAACAATCTGTGTCACACAGTGGCCAGAAATACCAGGTGCCATCAGGAGGTCCAGCAGTGGGGCCAGGACATTAGAAGCCATCCCACTGTTGACCTCCCCAAGCACCAAGATGAAAGAGCATCACTTGCCCCAGAGTCCCTATCTATACCTTGTGGCTGATAGCCACTGATGGACCTCTGCTCCATATGCTTATCTAATTCCCTTTTGAAGCCACCAATCCCTGTGGCAGTGAATTCCATGTGTTTGGGTGAAGAAGTACTTCCTTTTATCCGTTCTAACCCGAACGCTCTGCAGTTTCATGGAGTGCCCACGAGTTCTTGTATTGTGAGAAAGGGAGAAAAGTCCCTCTTTCTCTACCTGCTCCTTCCCATGCATAATCTTATAAACCTCGATCATGTCACCCCTCAGTCGTCATTTCTCCAAGCTAAAGAGCCCTAAGCGCCTTAACCTTTCCTCATAGGGAAAGTGTTCCAACCCTTTTATCATTCGAGTTGCCCTTTTCTGCACTTTTTCCAAAGCTATAATATCCTTTTTAAGGTGTGGTGACCAGAATTGCACACAGTATTCCAGATGAGGTCGCACCATTGATTTATATAGCGGCATTATGATATTGGCTGATCTGTTTACAATACCCTTCCTAATAATCCCCAGCATAGCATTGGCCTTCTTTATTGCAGTCACACACTGTCTCGACATCTTCAGTGAGTTATCTACTACAACTCCAAGATCTCTCTCTTGATCAGTCTCTGCCAGTTCAGACCCCATCAACGTGTATTTATAGTTAGGATTTTTGGCTCCAATGTGCATCACCTTGCACTTGGCCACATTGAACCCCATTTGCCATGTTGACGCCCACTCGCCCAACTTTGACAGATCCCTTTGGAGTGCCTCACAATCCTCACTGGTTTTCACCACCCTGAACAACTTCGTATCATCCGCAAATTTAGCCACTTCACTGCTTACTCCCAACTCCAAATCATTAATGAACAAGTTAAAAAGCAGTGGACCAAGTACTGATCCCTGCGGTACCCCACTGCTTACCCCCCTCCACTGAGAGAACTGCCCATTTATACTCACTCTCTGTTTTCTATTAATTAGCCAGTTTTTGATCCATAAAAGGACTTGTCCTTTTATCCCATGATTTTTGAGCTTACTTAGGAGCCTTTGATGAGGAACTTTATCAAAAGCTTTCTGGAAGTCAAGGTAAACAATATCTATTGGATCCCCCTTGTCCACATGTTTGTTCACCCCCTCAAAGAACATTAACAGGTTAGTGAGACAAGATCTTCCCTTACAGAACCCATGTTGAGTCTGCCTCAATAGGTTTTGTTCATCTATGTGCCTACTAATTCTTTCCTTAATAATGGTTTCCACCAATTTACCCGGTATCGACGTCAGACTGACTGGCCTGTAATTTCCCGGATCTCCTCTGGAACCCTTTTTAAAGATCCCTTGGTCATCCAAGGGCCCCACTGCCTCCCTGGCTGGTTTCCTGCTTCTAGTGTATTTGAAGAAAGTTTTATTGTTGGTTTTTACATTTTTTGCTATATGCTCCTCATATTCACTTTTTGCCTGCCTGACTACAGACTTGTATTTTATTTACCATAGCCTGTGTTCCGTTTTATCAGCCTCACTGTGATTAGCTTTCTACCGCTTAAAGGAATCCTTTTTACCTTTTACAGCTTCCATTACTTTGTTTGTTAACCATGCAGGCTTTTTCCTATACCTGTTTGTGCCTTTCCTAACCTGTGGAATATTTTTTTTTGAGCCCCTAGAATCGTAGTTTTAAATAGTTTCCAAGCTTCCCCAATGGTTTTGACCCTTTCTAGTTTTCCTTTCAGTTTCCTCCCCACATGTCTCCTCATATCAGAAAAATTACCCCTTTTAAAGTTAAAAGTGGTTGTGTGAGTCTTTTTTGCCAATTCCCTATTTGTACAAATGTTGAACTCAACAACATTATGATCACTGTTCCCAAGAGGTGCAATCACTTTTACATCTCTCACCAGGTCTTCGAGATCAGAAATTTGTTAAAAAAAACTCTCACCAGGTCTTGAGTGTTACTTAGGACCAAATCAAGGCTCAAGTTCTTCTGGGAGAAAACAGAGGCAAAAAAAGTCATTAAGCCTATATGATTTTTCTCTATCCTCCACCAGAGTTTCTTCTCCTACTCCCAAAAGCAGTCCAAATGCCTCTTTTACTTTTCACATATCTGTAGAAGTTTTTCTTATTGTAGCAAGCCCCCCTGGTCAGACCCAACTGATACTGATCTGCAGTACCTAGTAAATCTCATATACTCCTCTTTAGAGGTCTGACCTTCATTTCCTGAATATTTCCTCTTTCTCCCTTAGCTTATTCTGAAGTTCTCAGTTCATCCACATTAGTTTCTTGGAGCCCTTACCATGTTTCCATCTTGCTGGAATAGTGAGGGCTTGAGCTCGCAAAAGCTCATGTTTGAGAAGAGCCCACCCTTCACTCGCTTCTTTCCCTTCCAGCACACTCCCCCATGGAATGACTCCCATCAAGCTTCTGAGTTTGTTACAGTATTGGGGAAGGGAAAACTGTAAGTAGTCAGTTGGGGAAGGGAAAATTTATGTAGTCAGAGATATAGGTTGGACTTCAGGAATGCAAATTTTTGACAAACTTGAAGTTATGCTGGGTAGGATTCCATAGCCGGAAATATTAAATGAGAAGGAAGTTCAAGAGGGATGGGAGTTTTTTAAAAGCAAAATACTGAAGGCACAATCACAAACGATTCCTATGAGAAGGGAAAATGGGAGGAGCCTAAAGAAACCAAGGTGGCTCCATAAACAGCTTTCTAAAGACTTGAGAAATAAAAAAGACTCATTTAGAATGTGGAAGGAGGATGAATATAGCCAATGATGAATATAAACAAAGGATGAATATAAACAAATAACCAGTGCTTGTAGAGAGAGAGAGATTTAGAAAAGCTAAAGCTCGGTATGTGCCTAGGTCGGCGAGAGGTGCTGAAAACAACAAAAGGGATTTTTTTCTTATGTTCAAAGTAAGAAAAAGAGTATGGACATGGTTGACCAATTGCGGGGACAGGAAAGTGGAATGTAGCAGGTGATGAAGAGAGGGCAGAACTGCTCAATTCCTACTTTTTCTCAGTCTTTTGTGAGGGAAATGGTGCCCAGCATTGCAAAAACAGAACACATGATGAGGGAATGGAGTTGCAGCCTAGGATCGACATAGGGGTAGTACATAACCAATTTGTTTCTTTAAATAAAATGAAGTATTTGGGACCACGGGTACTAAAAGAACTCGCAGATGTTTGCAGATGGGGCTTCCGGTTTTGGCAGACTGATGGCGGCTGCATCCCTGGGGAGCTCATGGGGGGCGATCCGCAGACCAGCGCATTGAGGGGGGTGGGAATGTCCGCACCCCCCCAAGGAACCTTGCAAAGGGTCTCTTGCCATGGGGTGGTGAGGGTTGCCTTTCTGCTGGCACGCTGCCAGCAGACTGAGGCTTCCCTTTGCCCCAAAGGTCTCTGCGCTGCATTCCCGAATGGGACTAAGCTATGCACACCGGGACAAGCTTTTGGAGGTACAGCATTTAAATCATTACCTGGCGAGATCTGAGTGATCAGACATTGAAGAGTGAATCCGTTAAAGTGAGAACACCGGAGAATGAGCGAGTCCCCTTTTACTAAAAGCGGGGAGGGGACTCTCCCTTGGAAAGAACAAATAAGCGATTAAAAAAAAGCCTTTTTAGTGCGGACAGAGCTTCAAGCAGCATTAGACTGTATTAGAGAGACTCCAGGAGCCAAATAAGCGTTTGGGCAAGTTTTCGGGACTTTGGCAAATTCTGTAAAAAGTAAACATGTTTAAAAATGGCGATTGGCGATGCAGTAGAAGCAGCAAGCGAGATCCAAGATTTCTTCAGGAAGTGGAAGAGCAACTGGCCCATGTGATCAGAAGCAACCATAGACTCTTTCAGGCTGTATGCTAAGACTTTCCCCCCTATATATATTGGATGTTATCTTCAAGGGACTGTGTTAACACTGGAGAAGCAACTAGCCTTTGATCACAGGGACTTCCAATATTTAAGAGGAGAGTCTTAGGTTCAAGTGGTGGGGCCTGTATGCAGATGTTTAAGTGAAGCTGAAAGCGAACGGGTATGCCATGGACATATCCAAAATAAATCTGACGGGCAAAAGGGCGGATAGACTCTCTGGCTTTCAAAAACAATAAATGGAATGATCCCTAAGATTGAAGGCAAGAATTCAAGCAGATAACAGTCCTTGAAAAAGAAAAAAGGACTCTGTTTTGAGATGACCAGTTCCAGTTCCAGCAAGATAATGCCACAAGGAAAGTGTTCAAGAAGAAAGAAGATTATAGCGTGGGAAGAGAAACTGACTGTGTTACACCTACTGAGGGAAATTTAATTGTTAATTTGCTTTAAATGAAGGAGGGAAAAAAATTGTTATATGAGATGCCACTGTTCTCTGAAATTTGTGTTTAAGTTAACTAGCGATTCTCCTGGAATGCTCTTTATATAGTCAGATTTGATGGTTTGTTAACACAATCAATGATGAGGATTGACTACTCTCAATGTTAAGAAAAGCAATTTATATATTGTTAAGCTAATACTTTTATAAGCAATGTATGACCTCCAACTCTTGGGTTTTTAGTGGGTTTTCTTTCCTTTCTCCTATAGTTGTAGATCCCTTCCCTAATTTCGTTGTAGTTTTTAGAAAATGCAAATTAAAAAATCCCCTATAGGGGGCAAAAAAAAAAAAGAACTTGCAGATGTAATTTCTGAGCCTCTGTCCATTATTTTTGAGAATTCTTGGAGAACAGCTGAGGTGCCAGACGATTAAAGTAAAGGTAAAGGTTCCCTTGCTCGAAAGCCAGTCGAATCTGACTCTAGGGTTATGGTGCTCATGTCTGTTTCAAAGCTGAAGAGCCAGTGCTGTCCGAATACGTTTCCATGGTCATGTGGCCGGCATGACTAAACACCAAGGTGCATGGAACGCTGTTACCTTCCCACTGAAGTGGTACCTATTTATCTACTTGCAATTTCTTGCTTTTGAACTGCTAGGTTGGCAGGAGCTGGAACTAGAGACGGGAGCTCACTCTGTCATGCAGCGAACTGCTGAACTACCGACCTTTCACAGCCTGCAGTTCAGTGTCTTAACCAGGAGGTGGGCAAATGTTGTCCCCATCTTTAAGAAGGGGAAAAAGGAGGATCCAGGTAACTACCAACCCATCAGCGTGACGTCTATACCTGGGAAAGTTTTAGAACAAATTATCAAACAGATAGTCCTTGAACATTTAGAAAGGATGGCTGTAATTACCAAGAGCCAGCACCAGTTTCTCAAGAACAAGTGCATCTCATACTAACCCTATCTCTTTTTTGGAGAAAGTTACTACCTTCCTGGATCAGGGGAATGCTGTAGACATAGTTTATCTTGATTTCAGTAAGGTTCCACATAATGTTGTTGTTGACAAGTTGGTAAAATGTGGTTTGGATCCTATGACTGTTAGGTGGATCTGTAATTGGTTGACAGATCACACCCAAAGACTGCTTGTTTAATAGTTCCTCATCCTCTTGGAAAGGAGTGACAACTGAAGTGCCTCTTGTTCAACATCTTTATCAATGATTTGGATGAAGCTATTTGAGGGAATGCTTATAAATTTGCAGATGATACTAAATTGTGAGGGGAAGCAAATACGGTAGAAGACGGAGTCAGGATACAGGATGATCTTGACAGGCTGGAAAACTGGGTTAAAACAAAATGAATTTCAATGGGAATAAGAACATAAGAACATAAGAGAAGCCAATGTTAGATCGGGCCAATGGTCCATCTAGTCCAACATTCTGTCACACAGTGGCCAAAAATACCAGGTGCCATCAGAAGGGCCATCAGAATAAATGTAAAGTTTTGCATTTAGGTAGGAAATATCAAATGAGTAATTATAGAATGGGGAAGACTTGTCTTGGCAATAGTATGTGTGAAAAAGACTTAAGAGTCTTAGTGGATCATACATTGAACATGAGTCAGCACTGTGATGTGGTAGCTAAGAAGTCAAATGAAATTTTGGGCTGTATCAGCAGAAGTATAGTGTCCAGATCACGTGAAGTGATGGCATCGCTTTACTCTGCTCTTGTTAGACCTCACCTAGAGTATTGTGGCACAACAATTTAAGAAAGATATGGACAAGTGTCCAGAGGAGGGCAATGAAGATCATGAGGGGTCTGAAGAACAAGTCCTATGAGGAAAGTTTGAAGCAGCTGGATATGTTTAGCCTGGAAAGGAGACAACTGAGAGGTGATATGATAATCATCTTCAAGTACTTGAAGGTCTGTCATAGAGAGGATGGTGCGGAGTTGTTTCTTTCTGTTGTCCCAGAAGGTTGGACCAGAACCAACTGGTTGAAATTAAATCTGAAGAGTTTTTGGCTAAACATGAGGTAGAACTTCCTGATAGAGTGGTTCCTCAGTGGAACCTTGGGAGGTGGTGGGCTCTCGTTATTTGGAGGTTTTCAAACAGAGGCTAGATGGCCATCTGACAGCAATGCTGATTGTGTGAAAGGCAGATCATGAGAAAGGAAGGCAGGAAGGGTTGCATCAGTGCTTAGTTCTTGTAGCCCTTTCCTACACACCCAGGGAAACAAGTCCCAAGAGGTACTATGAATTTCCTTTAACAAAAAGGACAAAAGCGAACCATCATCCATGTTAAAATACAATTTAAGCCAGTAACGGACCGTTAACACCCATGTCTTGGTTTCAATCAAATTAAGTCCTAATTCAGAGCACAATGCATGGTAAGAAACACAGTTTGGGAAACCCATAATTTGTCTAAAAAAGGATGTTTGAATTGATTCTTCACAGTTAAAAGCACTGAACCATATAGGAACACCATAGAGAACTTGGGCTAAAATTTTAGTATTAAAAACTTTAATGGCGGCAGGCACAAATTGGTTTCCTTTGGAGGAAAAAAAAAGATTTCAGTTGGTTGGAAGATAGACCTTCTTCTGTGAGTTGCCCATTGGAGATTAAAATTAAACGTGACACCCAGGTATTTATAACTCTTAACTTGCTGGATTTTCGTCTTGCCAATATACCAGCTAAGAGGGACCCATTTTTTAGAAAAAACCATTACTTTGGATTTAGAATAGTTAATTTGAAGTTGATTGTTACTACAATAATTCTCAAAAGCCCTCAGATATCGTTGGAGACCTACTTTGGTAACAGAGACAATTGCTGTATCATCAACATATAACAGAATAGGCACTGCTCTGCTTTGCAAGATTTCAAGCTACCTATTAGATCAATAATTTCCTTCTCATTAACAGGGGACCATCTGGGAATATGAGAAGGAATAGTTAGTTCAAGGATAGGAGAAACATCAGCATGAAAGTTTATGAGTTTAGAGAAATGGTCAGTCCAAATTTGGGGAGGGATATTGACTTCCCCCAGCATTTACTGGAGTTTTGCTTGGACTTGACGAGATTTTGTTGGTTATCAATTGCTCCTCAATTAATTGCAACCTGTGAAGTATTTTGTTTACATAGTCCCAATTTTTCTCCAGGCCAGTTTGGCTGGAGATCCTGGAGGTTTTTTGTCATCTTCTGGGCATGGAACAGCGGTCACTGGGATTGGGGGGGGAGTTATTTGTGAATTTCTGCACTGTGCAATGGGTTGGACTAGATGACCCTGAAGGTCCTTTCCAGATCTATGATTCTATGATAGTCTGGAGATCAGACTATGGTGATCTGGTGACTATGGTGAGTGGTACAGACAAAAAAAAAACACATCTCCTGGTGCCCCACCTCCAGGGCAAGGTAAATCTGTAGGTGCTAATTTAGCACAGATTTCAACAAAAGACCTGCAAGCACTAATAAAAGAGGCAGTAACATCAGCTATAACAACAGCAGTGAGAACAGCAGTTGACCTATACAAAATAAAATAGACTTACTTGTACAACAAATGACAAATCAGATGGAAGAGGTCCAGAAACAACTAAAAGAAAATACCCAAGAACTTTCTGCTAAGCAAACAAATAAGGTGGAAAATAAATCAGAAGAAATTGAGTCTAATGTCAGCTATGCTGCCATTGTACATGGGGGGAGGCAGGAGGCTGCTGGGTGAGCATCTTAATTTGCTGGGATTTTAACTTTCACCAGAACCTAAAAAGGTTAGTCAGGAATAGAAAAGGTCCAACTCTAAAAATCTAATCATAAAATATACAAAAATATATGTGTGTGTTTATTCAACATAAATTAAAATAACAAAAAGGGCCCATTCATACCTCATATAAAACTATAAAAACATACAAGGGCTATGTATATAAACACACACATATTTTTGTATATTTTATGATTAGATTTTTAGAGTTGGACCTTTTCTATTCCTGACTAACCTTTTTAGGTTCTGGATTCTAGGTTTAGGTTCAGTTTTCCCCCCTTTTTTCTTCTTTGTTAACTTTCACTCCTTCTCACTGAAGTCTTATCTATTAGCCTGGGCACGTAACCTTGGTACTTCATGGGCTTCGCTCTGCCTGGGAATGTGAGCCCGTTAGTTTAGGCATGATCTGCTTGCACCTCTGATTGGCTTGGCTCCATCAGGGGACCCCACTTTGAATGCAGTATATCTTCCCCCTCTCCCACCTTTAAGGTTAGCTGTAACACAGAATGTATGCACAGATGACCTTCTTTCACTATATTCAATAAACCTGATCCTTTTGAAGGACCATTGTTGAGACTGGTTGCTGTGGGACTCTGACACTTAAGCTAGAAGCAGTTAAATCTCTATGGAAGAGGCCCTCATGAAACTAGAACTTGATAAGGCAGCTTATACTTTAAGATTTCAAAACATTCCAGGAAAGGATAATGAAAACCTAAAAACTGAAATGGTGCTAACACTTGCAAAATACATGAATACAGAAGCATAGATGAAGTTTATAATGAGATTGACGTGGCCTACAGAATGAACTCTGCATATGCAAAAAGAAATAAACTTCCTAGGTACATGTGCGATTTCACAAAAGAACAATAAGAGATGAAATCCTTAAAGCAGCAAATAAACATCTCTCCAAAAAGAAGACACAGGAATAAAATTTCTAAAAGAAGAGAGAAAAAGAAAGAATATATGGAACTTACAACTATCTTGAGAAACGATGAAATTCCCCAAGAAAATCCCCCAAAAATAAGACAATTGAAAAAGATGCAACTAGACGTCATATGCCTACAAGAAACTCATATAAAAATTCAGATCAAATATATTTAGAAATTTTAAATTTCAGAAAAGTATTTATTTCCTCAGATAAGGAAAAGAAAAAAGAGGTGTAGTAACATATGTGAAAGAACACACACCCTGAGTTGTTATACGGTTCTGAAGATGGTAGAATGAGATGAGACACCTTTGGGTAGTGAAGGGTGGGGTATAAATCCAATCTCTTCTTCTTCTTGATAGTTCAGATACAAAGACAAGGCAAAATAACCTTGATTGCAAATATCTATGCACCAAATCAACATCAAGAAAAATTTTACAAACTCCTACAAGAACACATTTCACAACAAAATTCTGATGATATCTGCCTGATTGGGGACTATAATGCTGTATTTGATAGACTTTTAGGCAGAAAAACAATAACTGGAAAACAGAAACAAGGAAATGAACTTCCTTTTTTTAAAAAAAAATATATATATTTTTATTTGGTTTTACAATATAAGCATTCCAGAATCATAATAACATACATAGTAGAGTCTCATAAGTTCAGTGTTTCTATCCAATCATATACCTTAACCCATCTTTTATTATATACTTTTTCACTCTTATTTTGCAACTTCAGACTTAGGCTGTCCATTTGTGCTAACTCTAACACTTTTGCCACTAAGTCTTCCCTCTTCGGTACAGTATCTAATTTCCAGTTCTTGGCTATTAATATACGGGCGGCTGTCATTATATAAGTTATCACATATCTATCCTGCTGTCCATAACCCTTAGGTACCATATTTAATAAATATATTTCCGGTTCCAGAGCAATGTTTTTCTCCATTATTTCTTGGATCAACCTCCTTACCATACCCCAATATTCCTGAATTTTGCTACATGACCACCACATGTGAAAAAAGGTTCCAATATTGGTTTTGCATTTCCAACATTGATTAGAGTAGCCCGAATAGCACTTAGCTATATTCTCCGGGGACCAATGCCATCTATGGAACATCTTGTAAACATTTTCTTTATAGGCTATGGCTCTCATAAATTTCATCGATTCCCATGTTTTATTCCATCTGCTTGCTTCTATTT